>NW_026926557.1:0-286294 GCF_032062105.1 Saccostrea cuccullata | reverse complement strand
GATGATGTTTGAAGATAGCGTTTGCAATTGAAAATTCAACTGTCTCACTATATTAAACGTTTTAGATTTGAGAGTGTACCGAATCATGTCAACCATATGGGCAAGTGATACAGACTGAGGATGTGTGGAGTATATATTCGACATTTTGAATCCTTTTAAGGCAGAAACATGAAAGCAAGACGTATTATTATACAACTGGATATTAAAAAATATTGTTTTATGTTTAAACTCTGTAAGCTTTGACAAATGTTTTGTTTAATTATTGTTATAATATTGAAACACAAACTTAACAGAATTTGTTAGAAACTAACAAATAAATTGTATAGTTTAAAACTTTTTCTTTTGCCTCTTTGTCAACATTAGCTCGTTATTTATTTTTGTCAAGATGGATTAATTTGAATGGAAATCTTTATTTACATATAGGATAGGTTGGGCCTCTGTTGGCCCTACGTTTAAAAAACAACTGTCCTTAAAAGAAATAATGGACCATTGTTTGACCAACACAGGTACCGAACACTGGACCCCCATTGAGTCACTGGTGGTATGTCGATGAACGAACGTTGGGCCATTGTTGGGCCAACAAAAAAAAGTACGTTGGGCCAATGTTGGGCCTTTGTTGATACATTCACTGTTGGTAATTGACGTTGGGCCACTGTTGGGCCAACATTGACCAAATGCAGTAATAAAGTGGACTAACGTTGTGCCAACGTTGGGCCAACATGTTGGGCCAATGTAGGGCCGATGAGCAAACTTGCATTGGGCCAACGTTAGGTTGCCAACGTTGGACCAACGCAGTCAACAAAGTTCTGTGCGCCAACGTTGGCCCAACATAGTCATGCTATCTGGGTAGCTAGTAGGTGTATGTTTTTTAACAATTATTATGGGGAATGTATATGCTTTTTAAGACATATACTACATGTATGATTAATATTCTTTTTTCAGGGGCGTAGCAACAGGGGGGGGGGCAGGGGGGCCTGGCCCCACCACTTTTTTTCCCAACCTTACTTATACTATAGGAAATGTTAATTGAAAACCTGGTTGGCCCCTCCACTTTTAGTGATGTACCGAAAAAGTAGTATTAGAATTGGAACTAAAAGTAGTTGACACTGAGAATAAGTTTTCCTACCTTACCTACCCCCACTTCTTTTTTTTTTTTTTTGCTTGTCACCTTTTAAAGGTAAGTAAAAAAAAATTCTCTGGCTGCCCCCCCCCCACTTTTAAAAACGATGCTACGCCACTGTTTTTCAATTTTTATATACTTTAGATCATCAAATATTCGCGACACCTTACTTTATCGAGATAGATAGATTTTGGAACGAGACTAATTTTAAAGGATTTATGGTGTTTGCTGCATTCTTTTCCAATAAAAATATACGCAGAAATAAAAATTATGCGGAGAGATTGTAAACACCGAAAAATGTAATGCAAGAAAGATAACTCTAATTTTCGATAGACGTGTTAAATCACGTGGCTCAAGTTCAGTAGATCCGTCAGCACCCGCTGTACAACAATTTAATGGTGAACATGTGCAGTCAGTCTCCACCTTAAACAGAAATATGTTAGAAAAGAAGATATAAAGAATTATTAGCCGGTGTCGCATAATATTCGTTCCGGGTGTTTCGCGTTCCGGCCGGAACCTTAAAATCATAATATTGGTTCTGGATTTAACTGTAACATAGGTTCCGGCCATGAGTTCAATCTTTGAATCGCGGTATCTGTCCAGATTTCTTTTTACATTGAGTCATGGAAGTAGTGGGGTTTTTCTTGAGGTTTTAGCATGACGCAGCGACATTATAATATTCTACATGTATTTTCGTGCGTCGCACAATGTTTTGTTCTTACCAATTTAAAAAAAAAAGATGAATACATAGCCTGATGATCATGTTGATACTCTTTCTGATACATGTATTTGACTTTGGTCGCATTATAAGGCTTTGTTTATCTTATGTATACAAATCGGTTATCTACAACTCGATTCCTTTTGTTTATTTGGTGCGTGTCAGGTGTGAATCTCTCGCTTCAATGCACGCAAACCCGTAAAGACAGGGAAAGAGCATGGTTAGGAGATAAACAATTTAAGACCGGGATTACGAAAGACTAACATTTAAAGAAACACAATGTCAGAGAATTAATTAATTGATATATATTTTTTTATTTCAGAATTCGATAAAAGTAAAGAACAAATATTGATTTTATATTTTACGGAATTAAATTCTCTGCTTAAATGGTATCACACTTGTTGACATTTTACCAAGTCAAGGCTCAAACACGGCTTCCATTCCTCATAATTAAGTTTTTTTTCATAATTAGATATTATTGATGAAATGGCATGATAATATGGTTTGTATTCCATCTGAAATATGTATATGATTTACTGTTGAAGAATGTTACGTTTATTGTTTAATTCTTCTTAATTCTTAATTAATCTTAATACTAACATGTAGGTACAGTTCATGTATTTCATGATGATGTGATTTATTCTTTAATGAAATAAACATGAAAACATAAGAATATGAGTATGGTTTATTCCCTTTAATACCAAAAAAGCCAAGCACGTGTAATTAATGAAAATGATAATTTTTTTAATCGTCGGAAGAAAAAAAGTAATTGAGATATGAAAAGTAAAATCAATATATGTTAACTGGCTCGGCTTTTTATTTATTACGATCAAGTTAAAAAAATCATTGTTTCTTTTTCTTTTACTTTTCTTTCGTGTTTTTTTTTTCTTTTCTTTTTTTAGCTATTTGTTTGTTTAAAGGAATCAAAATGCACATTAGTGTTACTTCGAGGAATGTCCTAACTACCAACCGCTTAAGATATGTGGTAAAAAAAATTGTTTCTTCATGGGTGTTTGAATACCTAAAACACAATGAAGTTGGTAAAAATATGATCGTTTTATACATGCCATTCATAGGCGTCGGAACCGGAGGGGGTGGGGGTAGGGGGGCTAAGCCCCCACTTTTTTTTGCAAAAATTTGTTTTGTTTTGAACATATTTATGCAAAAACAGACATAATATAGACATCGTACATTTGGGCGTAGGTTTAATACCCCCCCCCCCCACACACACACACAGACACACTTTTTTCAACCGACACGTTGCAGTTGAGTTTTAAAAATGGGGAAATGGTAGTGTTTGGATAAAAAAAAAACTGGCACTGTAAGAAGTTCTATCATACCCCCCCCCAAACCCCCCCAACCCCCACAAAATAGAATTTTCGTGTATTGACAATTGATACATTTTCTTTTCTTGGTTGTCAAGAATTTTTTTGTAGGTTTAATTTTTTTTCTTTCTTTTAAGCCCCTCCCTTTCAATTTGCTTCTGACGCCATTGTCATTATGTTGAAATAATCTCAACTGCTTCGGAGAAAAATATTAAATAAATACATGAAGGTTAAAAAAATGCACATTTACACAGGTACATGTAGGTTAAAGGTAAACTGCAATAATGTTCATTACCGTCTTCCTTGGAAGACGGTATAGTATAGTTGAAGTTTTTACAGTCTTCGGACTATGCACTTCCTCTCTTTTGTGATTGGTAGAAATTGTATGATGAGAAAATTTTCAATTATTTCATTGGTTGAAATGCTGTTCAAGGCAAGGGAGATAATTTTCTGATGATCTATTTTTCGTACGACTTAACAATTTTGCAAGATTTCCAACCTTAAAAAAATGACAAAACGAACAACAAAATCAGCAATAATTATTTCTAAATGACATGATATTTTTTAAAGCAATACATAAAAAGGTCTCTTTATTTTCATTATAAATAAAATTTGATAGTTATTGCTTACAGGATTTACAATTTGTTATTATTCTTTTCCCCTTTATTGTTTGAAGAGTGAATGGGAATCAGCCGAGGTTTGCCGAAAGCTCTCGGCCAGTCAAAGTTTACGGAGATGACCGAGCGACAACCGTGGTAGGACTAATGCCCGTAAAAGGCTAATTTAGAAATACAAAATCAAGAAATTCAAAAGAATTATACGGCCTGTTAAGTATAGATCTGTTTACTGTTTAAAATTGTTGCTTAAGACGGTAAGCTTTTTTGAAAAGCTCTACTTGTGTTGCTGCGCTATGTGTTTTAAAAATCTCACTCCTTCTCCAATTTAAAAGAAAATGGAGATGATATTTCAACAGCCCCACAAAATGTAAAGTTGTTTATCAATATTCCAACATTTTGTTATGGGGAAGTTTCAATTATAACAGTTGCAAAAATGTAAAAACTATTATTTAATTTTTAATTATTAATTTGCAAAACATGGAATAGAGTTCTATTTATTTTTTCTGGAGCATCACTGTTGTAGAAAAGAAGAAAATTACGTAGCAGGATCATGGCATATTGTAGAAGCTTGTCTGCACAAATTGTGGCAATTGAAGGTAAGACGGGACTACAATTTATAGGGAATAAAACTATATTTTTTAATTAAAATATTATACATGCAGAAAAAAATGGATCCGTAGAACCGACTGGGATAGCGGAAATAAGTGTCTAAAGGGAGTGATTTTGGGGAAAACAGAAGCTAACATGGAAATACAAGTGTAAAGAAACAATGTTTTAAAATGTTCTCATTAATACCCAAGGTCATGCAAACATGATTTATAAAACAAGCTGATTCAGAGAATCTATGTCCCCTGCATTACGGAGAAGAAGAGTATGCACGAACCGAAGAGGGGGGGGGGGGGTTAAGACGGGTGTGTGTTAGGGAGTTATGGTAAATAATGACATTTCATTGCAAAATCGTAAACGCTTCTTGAGATATCGTCCATGGCCAGAAATGAAAGTTTTACACCCAGAAAGAATATACATGCAAATACTAGCATCTATTTGTGTATACAAAATAGATGCCTTTATTTTACGAGAAAAGTATATTTGAAGGGACCTATAAGCTAGTTTATAGGTCCCAAGTATTTGTTATTTGAACGTTGGCTTTTAAGGGTCGGGTTCGGTTGACACATCAAGTGTAGTATATAAAAGGTCGGGTTTGATCTTCACATTCCTTTCTCCTGAACTTTTCGAAGGTAAAGACGCATAACAATTGCTTGCAATAAAATACATGAAATTTTGTTTTGTAACTTTAAAATTTGTATGATTTTTCATTTATACATTGTTCTCAACCATTTTAACGCTATTATTACTATTGATGTGCATTAATTATGACGGATGAGATTGGATTCAAACACTTTACAAAGCAGACGACGCGCACGCGGTTATACTAAAAAATCGTTTACTTATACCTTTGTATTGTTTTACAGTGATGTAATGTTGGTTATTAACATTAATAACTCTCTTTTTGTTTCATACTGCTTCGAAACCCGGCAAAAGCAAAATAGAATAGGCCCTATGCATGTGAACAACAATAAGGAAACTCGGTCGGAACTTCTCGTGGACATGGACCCAAATACAAGGCTACAAGTCAAAGAAAGGCATTGAAAATTATCTTCAAATCGTTTGGAAAACCAGACATTGAAATAAGTATAATCACAGATTAACAGTCCAGTATATCAGGTACATCAGTCACATTAATTAGTTGAGTGTGTATGTATACGTGTATACTTGAATTGTCTTTTCCACTGTAGATTGACACCAAATTATAAGCATTGTCTGCCAGCATAGCTTTTGATGTTGCTTCTATAACTATTTGTTTAAGAAATGTTAAATTTCAAGATTAGAGGGAAGAAAAAAAAAAGGGGGGGGGCTAACTGGAAAAAACTAAGTATCAGAAATCAAGCAGCAAACAAAATGAAATTAAATATAACAACCAGTAAATCAAAAATTAGGTTGCAATAAAATAATCTCCCAAAAATAGCTGCAGATCTACATTCAAATCATGAAATTTTACATTGATATCTCTCTAAATAGGACTTGCAGTTGCCTGAAATTTGTTTAAAACTACGGTCAAAATAACCCAATAGATTGTTTTGATATGCTCTTGTAATGTTAGGTGCAGATAATACAGCAGCTTATTTTTTCATATGTAACATAAGAAGAATGTTTAGACCCATTGCACATTTTCATTAAATTTCTGTTTGTGAGATTATATTCAATTTTTCTTTTATAGATATTCAGGTATGTAATGTAAACAATTGCAACGTTTTGTTTGATTGTAGGAGTAGAACTTGGCGAGTCTTTTAAATCCAAGGAATATTAGGCATTACGTAAAGCATGGCTAAGAACTATTAGGCTTAAGGCATTATCTAAAATATGGCAATTAGGCATTATGATTGATTTCACTGATATCACCATTGCCGGTGAAGGGCTGCAAATTTAGGCCTATGCTCGGCACTCATGGCCATTGAGCAGGGAGGGATATTTTTTGTGCCAGCAACTCCTGCGACGCGGGGCCTCGGTTTATACGGTCTCATCCGAAGGACCGCCCCATTTAGTCGCCTTTTACGACAAGCAAGGGGGTACTGAGGACCTATTCTAACCCGGATCCCCATGGGGCATTATGATAATATGGCTGAAAACTACTAGGCATGACGTACAACATGGCTCAACCTGGCTCAGAACTATTATTAGGCATTACTTACAACATGGCTCAGAATTATTAGGCATTACTTACAGCATGACTCAGAACTGTTAGGCATTTCAACATGGCTCAAAACTATTAGGCATTAATGCCTACATTTTTCAGGCTGACATAGTATATATCTCAAGTTTGTGATGAATGTAAATAAAAAGGAGAATGAAGTACATATCTTTTTCCAGAGTAGTTTTGTGATAGTTATTTAAATGCACCTAATTTTCCTAGAGTTTAGTTCTTTGTATTCATGAAATATTACTATCTTATGTTGTGAAAGCCCCTGATGTTTATAAGGCAAGCGATAAGATCAATTGCATATCATAAATTTCATAGATTTACATTGAAATTGGGCATCCTACTCATTATAGCTGACTTCAAGAAGAAAAGAGATCTAAATTTGGGGTCAGGGAGCAATGATCCTCTGGAAAATACCTTTCTCAAGTCTGTATTTGTTGGAGCTTTCTGATCATTGATAGTATTTTCTAGTTATTCAATCGGAAACAAAATGATCATTGAAATATAGTAATACAAAGGTGAAAATGAGAAAGGGGGGGGGGGGGGGGCATCTTCATTGTTAAACAACATAATGTATCAATTCATATTAATTCTTGAATGAAAAGGAAAATACAAATTACTTATATGTAACCATAAACCATCCATTGTCTAAGACTGGAATTACTAGGATACTTTTGTTTTGATCCAATAAAGTGGAAATGAAAGGTTGGAAATTGCAATATGTAATCCAAGAAATGTCAAGAATGTTTTGTAATCATTTATAAATGAATATATTTTGGTTTTAATAATTAAAGCAAAAAAGGAATAGTCAAATCTCATTTTCTTAAACTTTGGGATTAGGAAAAGCTTTCAGTAGAGATATTGGATATTTGAGATGTAGGTAGACATGACCTTCCAGATCAGTTTAGGTTACTTAAGATAACAGTGTTAGAAATACCAAGTTAAATTACAATTACTTCTAGAATCCAAGTTAACTTATAATAAATGCAACAGAATGTATGTTGCAAATAAACTTATTTAAACTATTTGGTTATATTTACACACAAGAAGTGACACAATTAAGCAAGTTCCTTAAATCCCTAACAATGATCAATTAATTTTCAAAAGAGTTCTCAGAAAGTTTATATGTTTTTGGATTTTTATACAGGTTGCTCAACCTTGAATGTGCAATTGTGCATTTGACTTCATTTTTAAAATGTTTGGGCTATTAAAGTTCCTCACAGGGTGCTTTTATTTTGTAACTCTGTTCTTATTATGTGGACTTTAAAACTTAGGACTGCGTATTGTCCCTTGGGCTTGCATTTAAAACGAATTTCACTTAGTGTATGTTTTTTAATCAAAATACTATTAAGAAGGATCAAGCACATATTGCTAGCAGTACATGTAATACGTGTATTCAGGCTCATTGCATATTATAAATAAATAGATAAAATAAAATATTTCCATTTGATGTAATTCATAATTAAACATCTATACCTTTAAGAATTTTAGACTTTGCTTTGCATTTTGGGCTACACAGTGGAAGAATGTTGTCATATAGAGCGGTAGAGCTCAGATGCACATACATATATCACAGGCATTAATAATATTTATTGAAAGAATCTATGTAAGAGGGAAGGGACTTAGTCAATTAGCACATAAATAAGATTAGTCAAGTACACAAGTATTGCAAGCATGGGTAATGAAATTGCAGCCAAAAAATCCTAGTTTGAAAATGGCATCTATAAGGTGCCAAATATCTTCCTGGCAGCTTAACTGGTAAGTTATGATATACAAATTGGAATACTAGTAAATTTGTTACATGTTTCAGCTAATGTATCTTTTGTAGGAATATCATTAAACAAGACCAGTATGCTTCCAAAATGATAGTATTGTCTTTTACAGGCATTTGTAACCATCATTAAATAGTGTTGTACCTTCTTGTAATTGAATATGATTAAGAATTTCAAATTGCTCTGCTTCAGCTGGCTAATAAGAGAGTGAATGAGTCGCCTTCGGAGATATAAAATTTGGTTTTTTCAAACAGCAGGACATGGCTTTCCTAGCAATTTTTAAACAGGAATTATGATATAGGTAGTTCTCTTGAGTGAAACTCCCCCTATTTGGTTTAAAAAAAAAAAAACAAACAAACAAACAAAAAAACAAAAAAAAACCAGATCTTTAATTTTGATTAACTACAACCATTTACATCTAACTTGCCTTGAATAATGGAGAAACAAAAAATTATGGTGGTAAAGAGCATTGCAAAGTTGCTCAGACATTTAGAAGGAATTAATAGACAGGTAAGTTTCTACAAGACAAAGCTTTATTAGGCATTGAGGAACTAGGCGAGATACATCACATTTGGTAAGATTTGATTGCCTTATGTGTTGTAAAACCTTTTCTAAATTGAGGGAAATTCAAAATACTTTAGTCTAAGTCTGCTGAAGGATATGTACATTTAGGAATCAAGATTATGCAAGGATCTAGCTGGGAAGGGGGGTCTTGGCAGTATTGGTCGTGGTCCAGTTGACTTGCTTTGCTTCCCCCCAATGTGTGGGGTGACTGCAAGCTGTGCCAACTTGCAGCCATGTGGCGTCTGCGCACACCAAGTCAACTGATAACTGAATGTTTGTGTGAAACTTGTAATAAACTGTCACCTTGTTGAAATGCTAATGCTAGTGTAAACTAAGCTAATAAGCTTACTCTTGGTGACAGTAATATATACTTTAGAACTGTACTACATCGTACAGGTTTGAAAAATGAAAAATGTTGATATTTGAAGTTTGAGATGTTTGATCTATGAAGTTTGAGATATTGATGATATATGATATACAAGATTTGATAAAATAAGTTGATATGCTTGATATTTGGAATTTGAGATATGACTTATTGATTGATTGAATGATTGATTGATTGATTGATTGATTGATTGATTTGATTTGAACAATTTGTATGTGTGCTGACCCTCCGCGGTTAACCCGGGACGGTTAGAAAAAAGAAACACACATTGTTGATGTTTGAATTTGGTGGGTTCGCCCAAATGAAATGGCGTCCCACAATTTTGTACTGTGCCACGGCCAATACTCGCCACAATAAATAAATATAAATTCTATATTGAGTTTTGTTTCATTTTTCTCTGTATAAATAATAGCATCTATTTGTGTATACAAAATAGATGCCTTTATTTTACGAGAAAAGTATATTTGAAGGGACTTATAAACTAGTTTATAGGTCCCAAGTATTTGTTATTTGAACGTTGGCTTTTAAGGGTCGGGTTCGGTTGACACATCAAGTGTAGTATATAAAAGGTCGGGTTTGATCTTCACATTCCTTTCTCCTGAACTTTTCGAAGGTAAAGACGCATAACAATTGCTTGCTTGTAACTTTAAAAACCCACCCTCCCACTACCTTATTTTTAGAATGTTCCATTTTCTCTAAGTAAAGAATGATATTCTGCTGCTTGGTTCTTTGCTTTATTTTGCAGTGAAACAGCTTTGATCTGCTTGCCGAGATGAATACCATGTACCCATAGAAAAAATATCCTGGTGATGTCTAAGGAGAAGTTAAAGTGAAGAATCTACCACATGATGCCCACATCAAGTCCATTGCCAGCCTCAAGGATTTTGCTAAACATGCGCTAAAGTGTCTCTGTGCATTATCCATACCGAATAGTGTTGCAAAATTGTGAAAATTTCTATCGTTTATAAAATCAAATAGGTAGCATAGAGTTGGTCATAGGATTGAAATTTAAAACTAAAAGAAACTGTCGTGGCACTTTTTCAAGGAGAAGTCATTAGTGTGAAGCGTCTGCGCACACCAAGTCAACTGATAACTGAATGTTTGTGTGAAACTTGTAATAAACTGTCACCTTGTTGAAATGCTAATGCTAGTGTAAACTAAGCTAATAAGCTTACTCTTGGTGACAGTAATATATACTTTAGAACTGTACTACATCGTACAGGTTTGAAATATGAAAAATGTTGATATTTGAAGTTTGAGATGTTTGATCTATGAAGTTTGAGATATTGATGATATATGATATACAAGATTTGATAAAATAAGTTGATATGCTTGATATTTGGAATTTGAGATATGACTTATTGATTGATTGATTGATTGATTTGATTTGAACAATTTGTATGTGTGCTGACCCTCCGCGGTTAACCCGGGACGGTTAGAAAAAAGAAACACACATTGTTGATGTTTGAATTTGGTGGGTTCGCCCAAATGAAATGGCGTCCCACAATTTTGTACTGTGCCACGGCCAATACTCGCCACAATAAATAAATATAAATTCTATATTGAGTTTTGTTTCATTTTTCTCTGTATAAATAAATGTATATGAATTAACGATGTTGACCTTTGAAATTTTGACCTCAAAACCAATAGTTTAGAGGCCTTCCTCATAAATAAGACATAGGGAGTTGTGGCGTAAAATTCCACTCAAAGGCTTCTCTCCATATATATCGCGTGGAAACGAAAATGTTAAAAATAAAATTTATGAATTCATTACCTTGACCTTTTACCTCAAAATCTTTAGGGTTTTTTTTAGGCCATAGGAGGTTTTTAAAATTTCTTTCCTGTAGCTCAAAGGTTTTTTGTCTGTATACCTGTATTTCGGGCTGTCTGTCTGTCTTTTCCAATCTTTGACTATGATAACTCAGACTGGAACCCAAATTATGGTCACATTTCTGGGTGACTATTTCTGAGAGTTATTTTATTAAAATCTTTTGCTATTTTGAAGTTTCTTTTCCACTTTGTGTCAAAGATAAGTTATCCCGGAACCAAAATTATTATCATATATAACGTTCCGGGTTGCAATTACTGAAAGATATTTCGAATCTATTTGCTACTTAGTTGTTTCTTTTCCATTTCGTTATGAAGATAAGTAAGCCCGGAACCAAACATTATGGTCATAATAAACGTTCCGGGTTGCAATTACTGAAAGATATTTCATATATTTTTGCTACTTGGTTGTTTCTTTCCAGCCTTGAACCATAATTCATGGTCATAATAAACGTTCCGGGTTGCAATTACTGAAAGATATTTCATATATTTTAGCTACTTAGTTGTTTTATTTCGAGCTTTTGAGGAAGCTTAGTTAGCCCGGAACCAAAAATTATGGTCATGATAAACGTTCCGGGTTGCAATTACTGAAAGATATTTCATAAATTTAGCTACTTAGTTGTTTCTTTTCCATTTTGTTACGAAGCTAAGTTAGCCAGGAACCATAAATTATGGTCATAATAAACGTTCCGGGTTGCAATTACCGAAAGATATTTCATCTATTTTAGCTACTTAGTTGTTTGTTTTCCAGATTTTGACGAAGCCAAGTTTGCCCGGAACCATAAATTATAGTCATAATAAACGTTCCTGGTTGCATTTACTGAAAGTTATTTCATATATTTCTGCTACTTAGTTGTTTGTTTTCCAGTTTTCTACGAAGCTAAATTATCCCGGAACCAAAATTTATGCCCGTAATAAAGGTTCCGTTTGCAATTACCGAAAGATATTTCATATATTTTTGCTACTTGGTTGTTTCTTTTCCAGTTTTTCATGAAGCTAAGTTAGACCGGAACCAAAAATTATGCCCATAATAAACGTTCCGGGTAGCAATTACTGAAAGATATTTCATATCTATTTGCTACTTAGTTGTTTCATTTCCAGCTTTTGACGAAGCTAAGTTAGCCCGGAACCAAAAATTATGCCCATAATAAACGTTCCGGGTTGCAATTACTGAAAGATATTTCATATATTTTTGCTACTTAGTTGTTTGTTTTCCAGTTTTTGATGAAGCTTAGTTAGCCTGGAACCAAAAATTATGCCCATTATAAAAGTTTCGGGTTGCAATTACTGAAAGATATTTCGTATATTTTAGCTACTTAGTTGTTTCATTTCGAGCTTTTGACGAAGCTAAGTTAGCCCGGAACCAAAAAGTATGCTCATAATAAACGTTCCGGGTTGCAATTACTGAACTTCCTATTTCAAGTTACCTTCATGTATAGATGTGGAAGGGCGGGTGGGTGTGTTATCTCCCCTTGGTTATTTAAAGAATTTAGTTAAAACAAATTTTTATCCACTCGCATACTCGCTCCCTTTAGTGTAGCTACTAGTGAGTAAGCGAGCAAATCTAGCATCTAAAACCATATTCGAATACATGTTTTGTATAATCATATATGTAATACAAGAAGTTGTAAACATGCTTAAAAATTATTCTTTCAAAAATTTTGCTTATACAACTCAGCAGAGAAACTGGTCTAAAGTTTGAAGTGATGGAAGGGTCATCTTTCTTAAAAAGTGGAAGAACATATGCTAGTTTCCAACAGTCTGGAAATGTTTTTAGTGATAGGGATTTGTTGAATAGTATACACAAAGGTTTTGAGAAAGTTTGTTTGCAAAATTTTAACATACTATGGCTGATGCAATTAACAGGAATAATAGAAATTATATCAATGATTTCTTGCTCTTGTATTTCAATGTGTGGAAAATTATCCGTACATCTTGACACTATATTTGGGAGCTCTTGGTTACTGTCATCTAACTCTGTAATTGATATGAAATATTTATTATGATGTGAAATATTTATTTTAGAAAAGATAAAAGGCATACATATAACATCTTTTCTTGTTTTTTGTCCAAGTTGATCCATAACTCTCTCTTTCTCTCTCTCTTCCACGAACAGGAAGTCACCTCTATAATCTTTATATAACTTTATATAAACTTTATATAAACATACATTCACACGGTATGATGTTCATAAATGGATTTAGTTCATTAAAGAAATCATTAATTTACAGTAAATAGTTGATTTATTTAAACGAAAAACATTCTTACTTGTTTTCCTGACACCAGCGTTTTTTAAAATCACCTAAGATAATTATGACATGTCCGCAGTCATCTTAAAGTTAGGACTAAGATTAGGAGGTCTCCTAAGATAGGATAGCTTCGATGGCCTCACTTAAGACTAAGATATGTCGTAAGTTCGTCTTATGAGATGTCTTAGTCTTAAGATAGCTTCTTAAGCATGCCTGCAGGTTTTCATTTTAAATTAAGATCTTACATTCCCATCGAGTTCTAGAGCGGACATACGTTTTATCAAAATTAAAGTGAAACGTTTTCTTCTTTTCCAAATGATTATAGTTTTTGAAAGTTCGTAAAAAAAAAACCATTTTATCTATAGGAAAAGTCATTCAAAGATGTCTTTTGAAAAATCAGGTAGGCGATAGAACAAACTATCGCGGTTTCCTTCCCCATTAAGACTCATTTGTTTGTTGAATACATTCAACAAATTGTTAATTAAAATATAGAAAATTTCATACCACCCAAAATAAGTTTTTTTTGTCTATTATTCACTGTAGGGGAAGGGGGGGGGGGTGAGCAGACTTCACAATGCTATTCATATAAATAGTAAAATACAGATCTGTGTCTGTAATACGTTTCTTCTTCAGTGTTATTTTTACAAATAAATACAAATGTACTTGTACTTTCGTGCATAAATAAAAATGAGTTGAATTTTATTCAAAAGTTTTTAGCCGTGTCATTGAAACATTTCCAAGTTGACCATGTGCATGTTTTGTTGACATATAACATTAAAATTTAAAAAAAAAAGAAAAACTTCACCTGTCGAAGAAAAATAATCAACAAACGGGAAACACCTTTCCTTCGTATTAAATGCTTAAATTATAAATTATGAATTTCCTCTTTAGATCCGACATGCACTCATTTCCCATTATGTTCTTGTATTTTAATTTATTAATATAATTATTTTGTTTTAAAAAACGCAACAACATGTATGGATGTTTAAAAAATGTTTAAGGAAATTAAAATCTTACCTAATAATTAAAGTATTTTATCGTAAATATAATTAATCTATCAACATTATCATCTGATCAGGGTGGTCATGTGTGCTTACGGCGAAAAATAAATAATATGAAACAAATATTAAAAATTTTTTCAATAAAATCAAATATTTTCCCATAAATATCTATAGAATAGAATTTTAATAAAATGCTTATAAAATTGTATTAAACCTCTTAGGAATATATTAAGCTAAATCAGGTATTCAACTGTCAGGTAAATCCAAACCAGAAATCAGACTATAATTGCTATCAAAACACACTTCACACCTGTTGTTCTTTACTAATTACCAAATGTGTGCAAAACGGGAACACACCAAGTCATTGTAAACAAGTTTCACGCCTTCTTTTGTTTACAAAGAATAAAAATAATCAACTGGAATTTCGAGGATTAATATATTTAAATCAGAGACATCAATAACTATATAATGTCTCTGGTAAAAAGACCGCATATTCTGACTTGAAATGTAAACATATATGTTGTCTTACGATTAAATCCTGCTGTATCATTTTCGAAGGTATAAAAGAAAGAAGAAAATTAAAATTAACAGCCAATACATAAATAGAGAGTTTAATAGGGTGCTTGGTTGCCCGGAACGTTTGTTACGACCGGAACCAATCTTACGCGGACCGGAACGTTTATAATGGCCCGGAACCAATATCATCAAGGGCGGATCCAGAGGGGGGTCCAGGGGGTCCGGACCCCCCCTTTTTCGCGGACCAAAAAAATATATACACCCCCCCCCCAAAAAAAAAAGAAAAAGAAATATAAATCAAGAAAAAAAGGATAGAAAAAAAAGAAAAGAAATAGAAAGTTGACGAGATTTTACCGGAAACATCAGCGCTGTACATATACAGTTTTGTTTAGAATAACTCTGAAGCTGCTTCCAGTAAGGCATGAAGATTAAACTGTCCATAATTCATAATTTTCATATAAATATTATGGTAAGCTTTTACTTTTTTTATTAAGAGTTTTTTATATTGAACTAGGCTACTAGCCAAATGTTTGATTCTTAGGCTGAGTCACACACGACTATTTTGAAAAAGGTCGTTTCACGTGTAACACAAATACATGTGGAAGGCTGGTTGTTACAATGTATCATGAACATTGGCTAATAGGCCTACAGTAATATTTGACGGTGTGACCGTTGTAGCGAGCGCAGCTATATAGTACAAACTTTATGCTCTGAGTTCAAACACAAAAAGGGGGGGGGGTCTTTTATTTTTAATTCTCACGCCATGAATAGATATATAACATACAGATTGAGTACAAAATTTATAAGAAGCCCTGTGATCTGAACAAACTTTGTTTATCAAATATTCAGTTCATGAAAGGGTTAGGCAGTAGAACAAGCACTGCAGCTATTTCAGTTTTTTGCATATTTTTTTTATAAAACACATAGGGGCCTATTATACTATATTTATCACATAAACGTCACGTTTCAAAACTACACGTGGGGGGTGGTTATGTACGTGATTATCAATTTCATTAATTTTGATACAAATACCCCAAACTATGCTTAAACTCTCAAGTTTGTGATCGGCACGGTGTAGGGGAGGGGTCTACCATTGAGTTTTATCTTCAGAGAGAGTCAGTTATTTCTATTCCTTTTAAAAGGGGGAGTCAAATTTTACTTTTTTTTTCTTTTTTTTTTTCTTTTTTTACAATTTGTAGGAAAAAAAACAGGTTGGGGTGGTTCCCTCCCCTCCCCCATGTAATGTACATGTATATTTTTAAAGTAAAATAAATTCTAGATAGGCCTTCATGTGCAGATACCCCTTCCCCCATTTTTTTGGTTATGTGTGCCTATGAAATAAAAAAATGTATTATCAAAATTGTATAATTATCCTTGTAGCAAAGAGGGAGGGTGCGATTTTACTCTCGGTCCATCTATCCACCTGTCTGTCCTTCCGATTGCGATTTTTCGGATTTTCGGGGGGTAGTGGTTAACTTTTTCAAAGGCACGTTACTTTCAATTCCAATTTTTTTCCCCACAATTCTTCGATATCACTATACTATGGTCAACAAGTGGGGGGGGGGCAACTATCCCTTCAATAAACATTTCCTATATTAAAGGTAATGTTAGGGAAAAAAGTGGGGGGCAGGTCTTGACGATTCAATTACTATATTACATTACTATATTATACAACTATTACTTCAAGAGAAATGCTTGCTCATTTGTTGAACATAAAAAAATGCCATACATAAAATGAGGTTTAACTTTATTCCAAAATAGCTGTGATTTTGTTCTTCATTAAAAAGTGTGGGGGCACAGACATACTCTTGCCACCCCCCCAGATCTGAAAGTGGGGGGGGGGGCAGTGTCCCTGCTGCCCCCCTGTGACTACGCCTATGCATTGGGAGCGGTAGATGTTGCAAACAGTACCTAATAGGTCAAAATGTTGGACCCCCCCTTTTACAAATTCCTGGATCCGCCTATGATCATAAGTATTAAGCGTTCCGGCCGGAACGCTAAGTTACCCGGAACGTATATTATGCGACACCGGCATCCACGGTTGTAAAGGATTTTTTCTGCTACAAAGGTAAAAAACCTAATAATCATTACTTTCAGTTTGTAGGATATATTATACAATTAGGCCTATTTAATGCATGAGCAGTCATATAGACCAGAATATTTTTCCCGAGGTGCAGGGAACAGCTCAGTGTGCTGGTCTCGGGCAATTGAACACACTGAGCTGTTCCCTGCACCGAGGGAAAAAAATTCTGGTCTATTGACTGCTCAGGCATTAAATAATTGTTTTATTACCTAATTTTATTTTCCGTATTAAGTGTACACAATTGTATATTCAGTATACAGAAGGTTCCTGTACCATATTGTAAATTTATAACTAGATGTGGTACATCTGTAATATTAATTAAAGATTGATTGTATAGATTGTATACATTCCTCTCGAAAAATTTTCATTCTCATCGAGACGCCACCATTTCCAGGTGGAGAGGGACCTTTTTCGTGCCAGCAGAGCGCCTACTTATAGGTCTCACCGAAGGATCGGTCTCAACGTCCCACAGTGTATTAATTAAAGTAACTCTCATTAAATAAAATACCTGACCATTGAAATGATACAATTTTTAAAACCAATGTCGAAAGATCAAATAAGATGATTGTTTACCATGTCTGTGCATTGTTACGAACAACTAAATTCGAAACCCGGATCGTTTTTTTTCGAAATACATTATCGGTCAATAGAACGCGCAGTCTATTGACCGGTCAATAGAACGCGCTGTCTATTGACCGGTCAATAAAATATAAGAAAAACTGAAAACACATACAGAATAGATGAAAATATTAAATCTCTAATAAAACAACAAAATTCACTTGATTAGGTAATAAAACTGTATGTTATTGTAACAGACTTGTGATGATGTTATGTGATAGACAACAAGGTTGTTCGTTCGAGTTGACAAGACTTATAGATTACGATGGATCAATAAGATAGTAGTCATCAAAACCCTATAATGAAATAACAAATTATAAATTCTAAGCATCAAACTATAAAGCTATTAATCAATATACATATACAAATCAATATATCATATAGCTTTATCCGAATCAAGGGAGATAATCCAATTACATGAAAATTACATAATAAAGTCTCCCATTGCTTTAATCAATGAATATTTATGATAAAATCTTTACAATGATTATCATTCCAATGTATATATACATTATCAATTATTGCTTAGCATAAAAACAATGAACATGCGTACCTATGGCACGCCAAATTCACAAAAATGAGATAATCATAGTTTCACAATCAATAAACTAGGTTTATCGGTTGTTAATTATAGTTTACGGACTGTAAACTATAGTTAACAACGTTAATCTATATTTTACATCTGTAAACTATAGTTAACGTGATAATCTATGTTTCACAACCGTAAACTATAGTTAGCACCGAAAACTATCATTTTCGATTGTAAAACATAGATTATCTGATAAATAATGTTTCATGATTTGTAAACTATAGTTTACAAACCGTTAACTATAGTTAACGATCTGATAAATATAGTTTCACGATTTGTGAAACTATGATTAACAACTCTTAACTATAGTTTATGATTGTAAACTAAAGGCCTACTTTTAATGTATCTGATTGATTTGCCACGGCATTCTGAGATAAAATAAGAAAAGTCAAAATTCAATTCACTTCATGGATAAGCAGATGCAGTAAATTTAATCAAACAATATCTATATAGTAAATTAGAGAAAACTCAATAAATATTAAATTTTGATTTGTTTTACTATTTTAAAATACACTTAACCAAGTATATGGTATCATGTATGGTGGCATATTGATTTGATTTGAACATATTTTATTGTTATTTAATAAGATGTTAAAACAAAAGGATTGGACACAAGTACTTAATACTTAGAACGTCCTCTCCTTAGAGGAGCATATTGATGCCATTCACATATCTCTTTGTTAACATAGCATAACATGTCAAGTCAAGATAACTACAGTATCTCGTCAAGTTATGATAACTCTCTTGTTTGTCGACAAACGCCGACTTTATATTTTGTCCCTACCATTGTGCGCTATCATAGACTAATAACAGCTACGTTGTAGCTTTTAATAAAATATTACAGGTACCATCTATCCAAGGACATGTTCAAAACAGAGAAATGAATATTCAACCAATGAAATTACCGAAGCATAGGCGCAAGAAAGTATAAAGATTTTACTCCCTCCTCTCTCTCTCTCTCTCTCTCTCTCTCTCTTTACAATTTTACAAAATGTATTCTTTATCACTTTAAAAGACATCTTTGAGAAACTATATAAATAAATTGTAAATTTTAGATTCATTTTACTTTCATGTTCTGAGTATATGAAAATTGAATCATCTTTGTATAATTGAACGTCCGGGGTTCTGTCTTTTTATGGAAAACTAGATGTAGAGAGATTACCTCACTGTAAATAATAAATCCGGAAGTTAAAATCTGTCACCAAAATATACATTTTTTATTGCAACATATTGCATTTAATAGACCTATCATTTACCCTGCTGCCCCCTTGTAAAAAATTTGGACCCACCACTGAGTAGGCTAGCTACAAGTACAAAAAAACTTAATTCATTTCTTGTAATTAGGAGTAACGAAAAGAATAATAGAGCAACAGACTTATAATTTCTATAAACACATGTAGACAAAAATAAGAAATCAACAACTGCTCTTTATGATCAGCTAGAGGGAGCTTTACATGTAAATATATATTACATTTATATAATAATCTCAGCGAAACTCATATGGAGATATTTGGAAGGACATCGATCTGTCCAAAATTTGTATTCTGAACGAATCTCGTTGAGATTATTATTATTATTATATGATTATCATGCTGCTACGCATAGCAACCATTTTTTTTAGTGGAGACGGAAAAGGAGGAGGGGCGTCTTATGGTTGTATGTCAGGAAAGACAGCTCTAATTTTCAGTTTGAAACTTAGGTCACCTGATTTAATATAATTGAATATGGGTGGGTCTACTGGTGTCACAACAGTATTAATTTCTGCTATATATTCTTACCAAAAAATGCACAAGTTTGAGTAAATGTAACTAATTCAAAACAAACTTCTATGAAGTTTCCTTTTCAGATCTTGTAAAACCATTCTTTATAAAGATTTAAGTCCAAAAAATACATAGCCATCCAGCAAGGCATGCAAGTTTGTTTCGGTCGAAGTCGAGCAGGTGCTTGAAAATCTAGTCCAGGGCCTAATCACTCCCCGCTCTTGACAGTATATAGAAAAATCAGCACACCCTAAATTTTAATAAATCTGGTCAATACAGGAAGTTTACATGTTGTTTTTCATCTCATAAAAAAAATTCAGCTCCAGTCTCGTATCAAAATGCCCGAATGGGAAGGGAAGATTCCGGGAATATTTTGCGTCAGCCATGATTTGACGTGAACCAAAGTGTAATACTGTTATGACACCTGCAATTAAACTTAATTTTTTTCCTTGCGGGTATATAATATTGCTATTTTCCCGATCTATGATGATTATTTAATGTATTTACCAAAGTTTCATAAAAATCGGTCCAAAGATAGGAAAATTACGGGCAATACTCTGTAACAGGGGGCTTCGCGGTAAACACGGATTTCTAAAAATATGGCAAAAGTTGAACTGTATGTAATGATCTTGCGCGTTAAACTTGTGCATTTTTTTTCGTTTTAATTAGCTCTACTGGTCAGAGACCAGAAGAGCTTATGCGATAGTAATGCGTCCGGCGTCCGGCCATCTGTCAGTCTGTCTGTCTAGCTGTCCGTCTGTCTGTAAACAATTTTTCAAAATGCTACTCCTCCTACAGTTTTGGTCTAATTTCAATATAACTTGGCACACAAGTAGACTACACTAAGATACATAATTCTGTGCATTGGTTTTTGATTTTGATGAACAGTGTTGCCGTGGTTACTAAAAATAGAAATGTCTGTAAAATTGTTTCAAAATGCTACTCCTCCTACAGTTTTGATTTGATTTCAGTATAACTTGGCACACAAATAGACTACACTAAGATACATAATTCTGTGCATCTGTTTTTGATTTCCATGAACGGTGATGCCGTGGTTACTAAAAATAGAAATTTCTGTGAAATTCTTTCAAAATGCTACTCCTCCTACAGTTTTGGTCTGATTTCAGTATAACTTGGCAAACAAGTAGAATACACTAAGATACATAATTCTGTTTATCGGTTTTTGATTTTGATGAATGGTGTTGTCGTGGTTACTAAAAATAGAAATATCTGTAAAATTGTTTCAAAATGCTACTCCTCCTATAGTTTTGGTCTGATTTCAATATAACTTGGCACACAAGTAGAATACACTAAGATACATAATTCTATGAATCGAATTATAATTTTGATGAACGGTGTTGCCGTGGTTACTAAAAATAGAAATGTCTGTAAAATTGTTTCAAAATGCTACTCCTCCTACAGTTTTGTTCTGATTTCAGTATAACTTGGCACACAAGTAGACTATACTAAGAACATAAAGAGACTTTATCAATGATCATTATTCTATTTAATGCTGTTTATAAAGTTTCAAATCCCAGCTGCTTAAGTACTTTCTCTTCCTTTGCTATAAGTTCAAACCAGTAGAGCTTCAGTCTTGACAGAGACTTCTGGTTTTTTAATGGATGCATACTGATTCACATGAGGATGAAAAATTATTCAAAATAAGTTTGTTTTTTATAACAGGGCAAGAGAAATAGTTTTTGTCATAAGGTTGGGGGGTGGGATTAAAAAGGGCATCGAAAAAATATTATTGAAATATTAAAGTGTTTTCTGCTTAAGTACAATTGATTTTCCTCAATAATTATTTTTTCCGACCGCATTTCTTTATCCGTTACCAATGTGTTCCAAATAAACCGATATTTACACATATTCAGAATTTTTATTTTGCTCCGAGTGTGGTCTAAATTTTTTAAATTTATAGATTTTAAAATTATTTATGAGTAAATAATGTTAACGAGTGTGATGGCAAGGTATTTTTTAAGCTATCCTCTAAATTTCATGCATTTCTCTCAACCCGATACATCCAAAGATAACAATTTGCCCCCAAGGCATTCCACCATTATCATGATTCCGAGATAAAAAAGTTATGTTAAAACTGCAAGAATGTAAATTAAGAGGAATTAAACCATATATATTAGTCCTAATGATTAAACAAATGTATGAAAATTCCCATTGTTATTTTTTTTCTATTCAAACACTTCATCGTCTTTAAATATGTGATTACTATGATAATAAACTTAATTAAAAAGGAATGTTTATATTAAAATAATTCTCATTGCAGAACTCTATAAGTTACTATGGACCCCCAGCAAAGTGCCCAGGATGTGATCAGATGTGACCTGTGTGAGACAGCTATAGTACAGATGTACTGTGATTTCTGTCATGTCAACCTTTGTAAACCCTGTATTGGTGAACACATTACGGATGGCTACAGTAAACATCAAATTGTCCCATTCCAAGAAAGAAAATCCACCTTGATATATCCTAAGTGTGCAACACATCCAACCAAATCCTCTGAATAACAATGCAAGGAATGTGACATTCCTATTTGTGCCTTATGCTCAGCATCAAAACAGCATGAAGGACATAAATATTTAGTCCTTGAAGAAGTTTACAACTCAAAGAAAAATGAAATTGCAAAAGATACAGAGGAATTACAAGACATTATCTCCCCTACATATGAAGAAATCACAAATGATCTAGAAACACAGATAGCTAACTTGGATGGAGAATATGAGAAACTTACAACAGCAGTGACAGAACATGGAAAACAATGGCACAGAGAAATTGACAATGTCATCAATGCCATGAAAAAAGAAATTGAAGATTTTAAAACAAAACACCTTGACATATTGAAGAAACATGCAGAAGAAATCAAACAATTACAATCACTTATTGAAGAAACTCTGCTCAACTTGAAGAGGATTGAAGAATCCAATGAAGTGTCCATGACCATAGAATACAGCTCCAAAAACAAAGAATTCAGTAAGCTTCCTCCTAAAATTCAAGTATCACTGCCAATTTTTAATCCACAACCAGTAGACAGAGAACAGCTTTATAAGTTAATTGGAATTCTTTCACCATTATCTACTACAACAGATGAAAATGGCTACATGCTGCAGACACCAGGGACATCAGTCGGAGAACTGCTGGAAGAACCAGAACTTATCACTACTATAGATACTGGGTATGAAAACCTCCGCAGTGTTACCTGTCTCAGTGAAGAAGAAATCTGGACAAGTGGAAAAGTCAGTGATATGAAATGCTTTAACATTCAAGGTTCACTTATCAAGACAATCAAAACAAAATCAGGGAAAAGGCCACTTGACATAGCAGTGACAGGTGATGGGAATTTAGTTTACACTGATTGGGTAACAAGGACTGTGAATAAAGTGAAGAATGGACAGACAGAGGGGATGATCAGACTACAGGGCTGGAGACATAGTAAATTTTGTGTCACCTCCTCTGGTGATCTCCTGGTTACCATGTCAGTAATCGATGATGTGTCATGGTGATCTTCTGATTACTATGGTCAGTAATGATGAAACACGATCGAAACTTGTCCGTTACTCAGGCTCCACAGAGAAACACACAATCCAGTTTGATGAGGAGGGTAAACCTCTGTATTCAGGAAATAACTTGATTAAATACATCAGTGAGAACAGAAACCTGGATATCTGTGTGGCTGACTGTGAAGCTGGTGCTGTAGTGGTGGTCAATCAGGCTGGAAAACTCCGATTTAGATACACTGGTCATCCTTCTACTACAAAGAAGGAACCATTTAAACCCTGTGGTATCACAACAGACAGCCAGAGTCAGATCCTGACAGCAGACTGTAATAACCACTGTATCCACATCCTAGACCAGGACGGACAGTTCCTGTGTTATATAGATAACTGTGATCTGAAGTATCCATATGGTTTATGTCTGGACAAAAGTAACAATCTGTTCGTTGCTGAGTATAGAGGAAAGATTAAGAAAATTAAATATTTTAGGTAGAGGCATGTATGAGATTGAATGTAAATGGTATATAGAAACTAAAGTACTCATTTACTGTGCTTTCGTAATATTTGTTAATTAAAAATATAATCTTTGAAATCATGAAATGCAATACTGCAAAATATATCCTATACTTACATATGTTTAATATACATTTGGGCCATTTAAAAAGAATACCTTTTTGTTATTAAAGCATAATAAAAAAAAAAAAAACAATGCTCATCTGAGAAGCCAGATTTCCCCCCTTGATATACTTATTGTAGCCACACCGTACCCCTTGGGGTTATGATTTAATTATTATTATTATTTTTTTTTTTTTAAAGAATTTTAGACTTCCGCGTCCCCAGGAGGCTTTCATATAAGTTGCAGATTTTCTGACCCAGTGGTTCTTAGCATATTTTTAATGTCCCCACACAATTTTATTCCTTTTCTTGATGACTGTAAAATCACATTTTCGTAGCGTCAAATATTCTAGATTGCGAAAAAAAGGGTTTGAAGGGATTTGATTTCAGAAATAAAGAAATGTTGAGCAGTTAATATAAGGAATTTTACATTTCGTAGTGGATATAAATTCATGGGTATCATTTTACCACGAAAATTAAATCCCTACGAAAATTAGTGATTTCACAGTGATTTCACAGTGTCTATCCTGTAAGGGAGGTAGGTCCTTTATTTTAACAATTTTAACTTCCTTTCTTCCAAGGATGCTCTGTAGCAACTTTGGTTGATATTTGGTCTAGTGGTTGACATGTGAAAGTTTACAGAGGGACGGGCGTACAGCAGGTGCTCAGGAAAGCTCATTAGAGTTTTCAGATCATGTAAACTAAAAAAATAAAGCAAAGCATTGTATCGTGTGATTTATTAATGGTTTTTATGGCCAATTTCCATAACAAACATGTAACAAGGATAAACATTATATGTATCATATAAATCGAATTGAAACATTCTTCACCTGTTATAGATATAGCAATATCATCTTCCTGAATTAAGGCATACTTATATTGTAACACCATAAATTTCGTGTATATTCACAATGTAAAAATTATATACAGTTATAATGACCTACATGTAAATAAAACTGACACATCTGTCATATAGCTACACTTTCATGTATTATTATTATTATTTAAGATCTGTAATTAAGAATACAAGCAACCGTTATTAACTAATAAATTTTCAAAATCCTAATACAAATGCCAAGAATAGTATAAAAATTGAAAATCTTTTTTAAAAAATATCAAGAACAGTTAAAATCTTCGTATATAAGACAATGTTTAAAGTGCAAACTGATCAAATACTGCAAGACTGAAGGAATTAAATCCCATGTAGTTTTACAAAACAAATTTCTTATAAACATCTTTGGACCTTTCTCATGAATTAATAAAAATTAAATCTAATATAAAGAAAACATTAACACATCTGTCTAACCAATATAATCAAAGTTAAAACCTGAATTAAGAAAATGCTCACATGTATAATAACTGTAACGAAGGAAAAAATCAGATGGCAATTGTCAAAATTTAGAGAGAAAAAATGGCGACAATTCTCATCTTATTGAAATAAAACTCTCAAACTCTCCATCAAAATGACAATCATGACCCCAGTAATGGAGGTTAAAGATTTTGTTATGTTTAAAAGGTGAATGGATTAAATAGCTGCATTTTAAGTGATTGGTGATTGTCAATAAATTTCATTCCATGAAATCTGTGAATTATATACTGTGCACTGTTTTCTAAGTAATCTATCTTATTAAGATTTAAAATATATGACAAGTGGTGAAATCTTTATTATTCATGGGGGTTCAATATTTTAAAAGTACAGAGAAACACAAATTCATGCCCTCCTCGAATATTTAAATTCAAGAATAAGGTATGACGTGTCTTAAATTCTTCAACCATGAAATAAAAGTTTCTCGAACAAATATTCTTACTCCAACTATAACAAGAGGCCCATGGGCCTTATAGGTCACCTGAGCATTATGCAACAACTGTCCTGTGATTGAATTTGATTCATGTTTTAAGACATGCTATGACATTCACAATTTTGAAAGAGGCACCATTGATCATTATAACTATACACTTAGCAGTTGCTTCAGTTGGTTACTTAATACCAATAGGCAGGGTAGGGGAACAAACACCCATTTCAACTAATCAGTAATATTCAGCAATAATCAGTAGTGTCCCTACCACACATGAACCCCTGACCCTTAGGCCTAGATCCACACACTGCACAATTTTTGAAAAGGCATCCTTGCTTTTCAAAAATATTTGATTAATACCAAGGAGCAGGTTTCAAACAATTCATTCATTTTCAGTATAAAAGTACAGCCCCCCTCCTATCTATGGTACCCCTGACCCTGGGGCCTTGAAATTCACAATTCTGGAAGATTGAGGCCCTTGCTCATCATAACTATATAGGTAGTTCATCTGCTTAATACCCAGGAGCATAGAAGAAATTTTTCAAAGATTAAATGTATTTTCACTGTATAATCAATAGAGCCCCACCCTAACACCAGAACTCCTGACCCCGAGGCCATAAAATTCACAATTTTTGCAGAGGCACTCTTGCTCATCATAACTATGCACTTGATTAGTTTATTTCATACCTAGGAGCAGAGAAGAAGATTTTTCAAAGAATTCATGTATTTTCACTATATAATCAAATAGAGCCCCGCCCTAACACCAGAATCCCTGATCCTTGGGCCATAAAAATGACAATTTTGGTAGAGGCACTCTTGTTCATCATAACTATGCACTTACTTAGTTTATTTAATACCTAGGAGAAGAGAAGAAAATTTTTCAAAGCACTCATGTATTTTCACTATATAATCAATAAAGCCCCGCCCTTACACCAGAACCCCTGACCCTGGGGCCATAAAGTTCACAATTTTGGTAGAGGGACTCTTGCTCATCATAACTTTGTACTTAGTTTGCTTATTTAATAACCAGGAGCAGACAAGAAGATTTTCAAAGACATAATGCATTTTCAGTATTTACTTATTTAGCCCCACCCTAGCATTAGAACCCCTGACCCCAGGGCCTTGAATTTCACAATTTTGGTAGAGGAATCAATGCTGATTACAATCATGCATACAGTTTAACTGCTTGATATCCAGGATTAAAGAAAACAATTTTTAAAGATTGCAATTATTTTAGTGGTTTTCTTGGCCCCAATCCCCTCACAATTTAAGGGATGATGGAATCAAATTTTTCGTTCCCCTTCATGCACCCATAGATGCTTTGTGCCAAATTTGGTTGAAACTGGTTCAGTGGTTGCAGAGAATAAAAGTTTACAAATAGGTTTACCTAATTTAAACTCAGGTGACCTAAAAATATCGCTCATAAAAAATAAATGATTTTACAGTGATGTCTCAACCTCCATCTACAAATTTGAGAATATCCCAAGAAAAATGATTTAAAGTTAGTATAAAACATAAAAACAGCAATATATTATATCACTGGTTCAAATGTAGTCATCATTAGTAGTCCCCAACTGTGTTTGCACTAAATAATTTTTTCATACACTTGAAATAATTAAATATATACATGTACAGTATTTTTGAATATGCATGTACATACAATATATATACTAGTATATTACTAGTATCTGTAGAGAAATTAAAACGAATCTTACAGTTTTGTTGGACAATGTATAATCCTTACGTTACATGAATATCTACACCATAAACATGCATTCACATCAAAATTACAGAACGAACACAAGTGTACATTATGCAGTTACTAAACATAACTTTACAGGAATCTTTATGGCACATTTTCTTCTACTGCTGCCACAATCACAGTGCTAGAATCAGCAGACATCCTAAACTGAAATATTCCACAAATAAAAAGGATTTAGGTAAATAACCCGACCCCCCCTTTCACATTGCACCCTTACGTACCCTAAACCCAGGATCTGTACATATACAAACTGGAATCAATGCTCACAATCAATTTTGTAGTTAATGTATTCTTACCGGTATATCAAAATGACTTCTTGGGAAAACTTATTATCTCAAATCTAGTCCTACAGGGTCCATAATTTGTACAATCAGAAACCTGCACTTAAGTTGTGAAAATCATACAATGATGGACTTTGTATTACACATAAATATATGGAGATAATACTCGTACAGTAATGAAGCTCAAAAGTCCATTACACAATAGAAATCAAGAGAACAAACATGGACATATAAAACATCAGAGGTAGGAGTAGGTGCCATTTCTTACATGAATTTTTTACTGCTATCATGTGATCTTGACATACAGTGTTACTTCTTACTATGCATCTTTAGATGCTTTTTGTATGCCTGAATCTTAAATAACTGTTTGAATTAATGTTGATTCTTTTAATAGAATATATACCTTTAATACTTATTCTAAGGATTAATAAAATTTTATATAGATGAACATTTTCATCAGAGATTTGTCCCTTTGATTTTGAAAAGTTTTATTTGTTTCATTTCCTCTTTAAACAAAAGCAAGAATATCATTTTTTACCTTGTTTCATTCCTAACATTTACTTTTTTTATTCCTGGAAAACTTTAGTTATGTTGTTGAGCACCTTGCATGGCCAATCAATATTCACACAAAATTGAAACACTTTTTAAACTGATATAAATATATAGTTATAAAAAATGAAATTTATAGGGATTAAATCCATGCACATAAATACAAGTGTGACAAATTGATTCATATTGCCTGCATTACCAAACAAAATGTAACCTTACCCAGTAAAGATACACATGCATGTATACCCAAGACATTCTATATACAAAGACATCATACAAAATCAAAGCTGCCTTTTATCCATTGTCACTTCAAAACATCAAGACACCATACGTATGTTTACTTAATATTAAAACTTTGGTATAATTTTCCCATCACAGTATACAAATATATAACATTTGGAATGATATAACTAGGCCCTGATGATGATATACAGATATATGCTTTCAGAAAAAATGTAAAAACGTTTATGGACAGTCAGAGGGACATAGGACGATGTGTGATCAGACAAATTAAGTTTAAAACAAAGCTTATACATGATTACTGTAATAATAATTAGTTAAAAACTATAATATATGATATATAAGATTGTTGCAAACCAGTTTTGAGTCCAAAGCTCCATTAAAGGTTGTGATTTTTTTTTAATTTGTCTAAAGATACAGGTAAACATTTCTTTTAGAAAATTAACATTTTAAAATCTCCTTAACATGTATTATGTACACTACAAGGTTGTAACAATGCAGTAAATCTGCAATGCTACTATACATTGAGTTTTAAAAACTCAAAGAGGAAAACTGATCCACATAAATACCACATATAATGACACCCCCTCCCTATAGCTAATGATTTAAATGACTCCATAGTAATAAATCAAATTTTAAAAAAACATAGTAACAGTTAACAATTCATCTAAAATTATGCCTCTGTCATTCATCAAACAACATGGCCAGTAATTCAGGGGCCCTTGTTATAAGAACCTTGTCCTCACAAATCTTACGATAAACGGCATGATATTCCTCACTGATTCCTCGAAGCTTAGTCAGCAGGCTGATAAAGGCAGAAAACTGGTGCCCTGCCCGGCTTTTGTGGCGAGACTTTAAAAGGGCCATTATGGTTTTCACTAGAACACTCTCTATCTTCTGAACTGTCTTGGGGGATTCTACTTTACAACGATCTGCAGAAAAAAAAACACAAAATGTGTAGTTATACCTTTTAGAATTTGTTCTTATACAAACCTATCTGAAAAAAGTCTAACATTTGTAAAGTTTTCCTGAGC
Organism: Saccostrea cuccullata; assembly: GCF_032062105.1. Lineage (NCBI taxonomy): Eukaryota > Metazoa > Mollusca > Bivalvia > Ostreida > Ostreidae > Saccostrea > Saccostrea cuccullata. Next base: position 256,609 of record NW_026926557.1, on the reverse strand, counting down.
GGACATAAAAGAATTGATGTTTGCCCACTGATTGTGATGATAGACCTGTTAATGAGATGTTGGACCATGTACGTCACACAGTGGGTGGAGCTTAAAAGTACTAAATGGGCTAAGATATCTTTATCTGTTGGCATAAGACACATGGCTAACAGGGTTGAGAAATCATTGCATGTTGACATTAGACACAGTGATAAAAGGGCTGAGGTATCATTACCTATACATTACACACAGGGCTAAGAGAGCTGAGATATCATAACCTGTTGAATAAGACACATGGCTAAAAGGGCTGAGATATCGTTACCTTTTGACATATAACACATGGCAAAGAGGGCTGAGATATCATTACCTGTTAACAATAGATACAGGGCTAAAATGGCTGAGATATCAATACATGTTGACATGAGACATAGTGCTAAAAGAGCTGAGATATCTTTACCTGTTGACCTTAGATACAGTGCCAAAAGGGCTGAGATATCTTAACCTGGCTGTTGACAATAGACAAATGGCTAAGAGGGCCGAGATATCATTACTTGTTGACATTAGACAAAGTGCTTAATGGACTGAGATATCTTTACCTGTTGAAATAGAGTAAAAGGGCTGAGATATCTATACCTATTGACATTACACATAGGACTAAGAGGGCGGAGATATCATTACTTGTTGACATAAGACATATGGCTAAGAGGGTTGACATATCATTGCATGTTGACATTAGACACAGTGCTAAAAAGGCTAAAATATCTTTACCTATTGACATTAGTCACATGGCTAAGAAGGCTGAAATATCTTTACATTGTACCTGTTGACATTAGACACAAGGCTATAAGATTCTGAGATATCATTACTTGTTGACATACAACACAGGGCTAAAAGGCAGGGTTCTCCACAAAGGGTTTTACCATGGAGGTGCGCCATGGTTAAATTTGTGTGTGCCACGGTTAAATTTGCTGCGCCATGGTTAAAATCCGCGCCCGCCATGGTTAAATTTTAGAATTTAAAACTTGATTTTCAGAGATGACACCTGCAATATACTATCTGAGTAGTTAATTGTGTTTATACAAGTCGTGGTGTGAAGCCCCCCAAGCGCACGGGGACAGGTAATAGTGCTAATTACCCATGGTTGATCAGCTGCAAATGTGCCGTGAAGCGTGAGAATTCATGAATCAAAGGTCGGTCGGCCAGGTGTTTTAACAGTATGAGTAGTTATCTACTAGGCCTATATAAACTACTGTTATCGGGGCTCTGTATTTTTGTATTACACATTATTTTGTTGAATTCTAATGGTGTTCAGTTCACTACATAATAATTAAAAGATTTACAAGAATTCAAAGACATAGTAACGATGTCTCGTAGTAGACACACATTTGAGCCAGGGCAGTCGAAACTAAATTTTTTTTTTTTAACGTCGGCAATCTTGATGATATTAGCCCAAAAATACTCTGTAAAAAATCCACATTCCTCTGTATTTAATTAATTTCCCATGCTATGTTTTTTCGATAAAATGTGCATAGGACCTAAGTGTCAATCGCCGTCTTATTTTTAGAGTTACTTCCCGTTGTTATGAGACGTCGCTTGGCGCTATTTTTAGCTCTGGGGCATGTGGAGAAGTAAACAAAACTTGGTGAAAAACGCATTATCTAGAAAAATAGAATGCTTAGAAAAAAAGGACACTTATCCAATTGTTCTTTTGTGTGTTTACTTAAAAAAATTACCCATTCATCAGTTTTAGTCATATTTAAACAAAACATTTCATACAATAGCCTACAACAATTATTAATTTCTGAATAATATTAATATTGTCATGGTTAATGTATCAACAATTTTTTTAATTCCTTCGGAAGATTACTATACAGTTTTGGGCAAATTCTGGTACATTTGTGAGTTCAAATACAGGATAAATCCTTTTCAATTTTAATCCTAATTTTTTTTTACTTTAAACAGAGTTAGTTATTCCATTGTTTTGTGTTGCAATGGTAAAGTTTACAAATTGTAAAACCAGTCATTGATTTATGAAGATTATGAAGTCTAACGCGCATTCGTGTTTTTGGTCACATTTTGTCTTCACGCAGCTTCCTCCATGGTTAAATTTTCAAATGTGGAGAACCCTGAAAAGGACTGAGTTATCATTACCTGTTGACATCAGACACAGGGCTAAAAGGGCTGCATGCTCCTCTGTAGTTAGTTGAAGTTTCCTGAGATCATAAGTGAGGTTCCACCAGGACTTCAGGAGGTCTTTTGGGAGATAAGCGCAGGCCTCCGAGAGATGAGCAGCTCGGCCCGAGTATGAGATCATCATCTCAGTCTCAGGGTCTTTGGCTCGATACTCAAGAATGAGGAAAAAATCTAATCGAGATGCTGAAAGTAATTGAATAAAATGTAAAAGTACAGTTTTTAACAATTTTCAATGTTAACAGAATAAAAAATACTAAAAATATCATTAGGATAAACAATTTTAACTTGGTATCTAGGAGCTTTTTTCATCCATTATAACATTAATTATCATCCCCGGATAATGGTTTGATTTTATTTTACAAAAGTGCTCATTAAATCCTGGGTCTAATACAGAACATGCAAAAGAAAAAAACTTACCTTTAACTAAATTGGCTTTGTCTCGAGCAGAAAGCTCATTAAATCCAGGTATCTCGTTACTGAAGGCTACATAATCAGCCATGGCCAGCCCAAATTCTTCTCGTCGGGTGCTGGAATTTTGAGTGCGACTGTCCACATCTATATTTGTTTTCTCATAGATCTCGTTGTATTCTTTGGTGGGAATGGGGTCCATGTTTCCGAAGAGAGTAATTTTATCCATATGTCTTGCCTGGAATTAACTTTGTTTTATAAATGCTGAGATTCTTTATACGCACATAATGTAATAAAAAAAAATACATGAACGTTTTATAACGTACAAAATACCTTTCCCTATTTTCTGAATTTCAAGGAAGTTTCATATTGATTGCCTTAATTTATATAAAATAACACAATTGTGAGCTACTGCATACAGGGATATCATTATGGCCTTTTAAACTTGCAAACAGTTTTGGCCCATTTTAAATTCACCCAGTCATAGTTATGTTTAAGAGATTATGCTATGTTCTTTGAATTCAACATGTTTAAATTTCCCCCCTCTCTTAGTAGAAGGGTTGTCCATAAGTCATTAAGACCTGAGGGCCATGGAATTTTCCTGTCCACAAACTGGCATAAAGATATAATTTAATATCTTGGTTTTTTGGCATTGCCCCTCAACCTCAACTAGGGAAGTAACCCAAACACCCTGTTATTTTTTTTGCAATGTCCCTCTTTTATTTCAATTATAAGACCTGTGGACGACCCTAGTTTTCTTAGCCTATTTAATTCACAAAGATTAACCAAAATATATGAAGCAGCTTAGGCAGTGATAACACTTAAAGTTCAACATGTGTTATATTATTCTTTCATGTAAATTAGTTGAATCTGATTTGTCTAGAAACATTTGTTAAAAAATAGTATTACCAGCTGTATTATGAACCATGCTTTCCAGCGTAGCACCAGTCAACATTGCTTGACGACAGGTGTAATTCCAATAAGTGACTGGGCAGAATTTATATGCACACGTTTCACTGCTAAAACATTCCATATGATAATAAATATTGCATGAAGGTAAGTGTAACATTAAAAAATTTCACCCCTCGAAAACCATTGTCAATCTCGGCTGCACCTCAGTTGACAATGCTTTTCTTGGGGTGAAACTTTCAATGTTACACTCAACTACATGCAATATTTATATAATACTAAATCTATACTTACATATCCTATTTCAAGTCTCTGTTTGATCTCCTCGTCAGTGATTGACTGAGTGAAATGTTGTAAATGTTTATAGGCCTTCACAAGAGTGTCCACCACTTCCTGCACGTCAGGTAAATCCGAACCCTCCGGGGAATCCGGATTCTTAGACGAACACTTCCCTGCAGGTGAACACACGGACTCAGCGCTACTATATTCGCCCGGACTGTCACCGGTGTGTTTTGTCAAACTCGACAACTCGAGTGACATTGAGTGTTTAGAACAATTGTCGTAGAATGTGTTGTGGAGACGCTCACTCAGCGAGTCTATGTCAGTGGATGTACCACAACTCATATCCGTATGGCTTCCATCACTTTCACTTTTTATTGGTCTATCTGGATTACATCCGGAATTACTGTCTTTTATTTCTGACTCAGTTGGATTACATCCGGAGCTGTAACTGTCCCATTCATCACTTTCCATTTGTTGAGATTTTTTGAATGCTAAGATTCGATTTGTTCGCTCTGTTAATGTGTAACGTCCCTGTCTGACTCCTGCATGGTAAAAATATTAAATGGTTTCTTAGTTATATAAAAAATGTGATAAAAAAATAGGTTATATTTTTTCCCTTAACAATATATCACAGTTATCATATCTAAGGATTTGAGATACTATACTAATGTTACATGTAAACTGCTACAATAACACAAGAAACAAGAGGCCTAGTGGCCACATCGCTCACCTGAGCAACTGGAGAGGTAAAATCAAAAATCAGTTCAGTATTGAAAAGTTTAAAAATAAAAGTGGGCCAAGGGGAAAGCGGGGGGGGGGGGGGGGGGGGGGGGTGTATTTGAACAAACTTAAATCTATACTTCCTGGCTTTGTTGTTCTTGTGAAGAATTTTAACGATTTTCCCCATGTACTCCTACATAATAACATTAATCATCCATTGTGGCCCCACTCTACCCTCAAGGGTCATGATTTGAAGAAACTTAAATCTACACTTCCCAAGGATGCTTCCATATAACTATGAAAAAATCATACTTTGCTGTTCTTAAGAAGAAGAATTTCAAAGATTTTTTCTATGTAATTCCTTCTTAAAACACATGATCACCCATTATGGCCCCATCCTAGCCCCAGGGGTCATGATTTGAACACACCTGAATCTACACTACAGGATGCTTCAATATAACTATGACCAATCATAGCTTTGCTGTTCTTGAAAAGAAAATTTTTAAAGATGTTTCCTACTTAAACTTTGATACCCCACTGTGGCCCCATCTAACCCCCTGGGGTCATGATTTGTTCAAACTTGAATCTACACTTCATGAAGATGCTTCAACCTGATTTTCATCTTTCCTTGCCCAGTGGTTCTTCAGAAGAAGAATTTTAAATATTTTCCCTATGTATTCCTACCCCGGTATATTAAATTTTGATCCCCCACTGTGGCCCCACCCTATGCCCGGGGGTCATGATTTGACTAAACTTGAATCTACACTATCAGATGATGCTTTTGTGTGAGTTTCATCTTTCCTGGCCCAGTGGTTCTTGAAAAGAAGATTTTTTAAAAGATGCCATCAGTTTTTCACTAATTCCTAATTATCTCCACTTGGAAGAGGGCATGGCCTTTCATTTGCATAAACTTAAATTCCCTTCACCCAAGGATACTTTGTGGCAAGTTTGGTTGAAATTGGCCCAGTGGTTCTTGAGAAGAAGATGAAAATGTGAAAAGTTTACGACGATGACAATGCTGACGACAACAACGATGATAGACGATGGACATTTTTTTTTTATCAGAAAAGCTCATTTGAACATTTGGCTCAGGTGAGCTAAAAAGTGGTAATGATCGACTTTACACTCCCTTGTATATATCCAAAGTATTCCTAATATTGATATCAAGATACAAAAAAACAATTCAGTGAATTTTTTTCATTTATATGTTACTTAGATCTTTGAATAACCATATGATTAAATTACAAACAAAAACAATTACTGACCTTCTTTTGACATGCCCAGGGCGAGACATTTCTTCATTCTACAAGCTGAACAATGGGGTCCCTTAGATTTACTCTCTAAGTCACAGTCCCAGCCTTTACTACAAATGTAGGGATCTTTCCTCTTTAAGTATCTTCTGAAAAATCCCTGTAAATAACATTTTATGATTTTTAGTTCAGTCCATCATTTAAAAAATCTGTTTGCCAGACTGGCTAAAATAGCTCAATTTTCTTTAAATCTTCAGGAAATATCTTTTTACAGTAAAACTCGGTTATAGTGAAGTCCTGGGGACCTGTAAATTTAATTCGCTATATCCATAATTCGTTATATCCGTATAACGAATTCGTATTACCATTATAGCGAATTCGCACTATGCATGTTTTCTTTCAAGTATTACTACCAACTATGTTAGTGAAGCAAATATAACAAAATATCTCTTCGATAACTGAGGTTTTCTTATGAATTGAGTTTTATATACAAATGCTAAAAGGAAATAAAGTAAGTTCAATTTATCATTTTCTTATAATCTTTGAAAGTTCGTTATAAAAGATGTAAATTTCTTTATATTTAACCTCAATGGGAGTCAAAATCGGTTCGCTATATCCGTAAATTCATTATATCAGAGTTCGTTATAACCGTAAAATTTTACAAAGATTTGTTAAGAATTTTGCCGGGGACCCAGAAAAACTTCGCTATATCCGTGAATTCGCTATATCTGTGTTCGTACTAAACGAGTTTTACTGTATTCAATCCAGATTTTTTAAAATTTAATATATATACCCTCAATTTTTATAGGCATGTACATTGAAAATTCAGCATTGATATTTAAAATTTCTAAGGCAAATAACATTTTCCACCTACCCTGCAGCACTGAGCCAATGTTTTTGGGGGTTTTTTTTTATTCCGAGTATGGAGATCCAGGGGAAAAAATATTATTTAATAATTTTAAGGTTGCATGGCTTCTTCACTTTTATACAAAAATAAGGTACATGTGCACCTACATCATTCTTTTATAACCATCTTCATTACAAGTCTTAAAAGCATAAAGCAATTAAAACTGCTTTTTTAAAGTAATTTAGTTTTCTACAGCATAAAATTTCTTGGTTCCTTGAAGGTAAAAAGTCAGTCACTAAGGTATTGTGTAATCATTTAATTTGTGTGGGTAAATTTTCATGGGTAAGAAAAATAACATTGGTATAATGTATATAGGGACTTAGTTTTGTGGGTGACTCATCTATGCAGAAGAGTTATAAATATCATCATATTACATAATATAATAATATATTTGCACATGATTACATTATCATTCCTATATTTTCTTGACAGTGTCTGAATAGGCCTTATGCACTCAAGTTTGTACTGATTATAGGTCTTAAATGTCCATTTCTGATTTATCTAGCTTGATGACATATCTATACCAGTATATAAACCTTAAAAAGATATGAACCATTTTACTATAGATTAAACCACTGTGTATAATATTTTAACACAATACATACCTTGCATGCTTCACACGTATTGACCCCATAATGTATCCCTGAGGCCTTTTTCCCACAGATCTTACAGGGGGGCAGAAGCAGGGGGAGGCTCTCGGGGAGGTACTTCTCCCTCTTCTGCCCCAGCCTTTTGCTCACTTTCTTTTTCACATCGTCTCTCTTGACAAGAGGGGGGTCCTTCGGCATTATCAGAGACGGCCTGAAACATACGAGTAAATGTCCCTATGATATGACCTGTACTTCAGTCTTATCAATAGCAGATAATCTCGAAATATAAACAAATCCTGATTTTTCATAAGATATATAAAAATGACATTGAGGCGAAAAAATGCAATTGAAAAGACCAGAATTTGAACCGAGCTCACTAGCAAGGTACTTTACCAACTGAGCTATCTGGCTTGCCAGCATTATGATTGAATCCACCTACTATTTTTAATGGACGTAAATCACTTCTTTTAAGATGTGCTTATGAAGGTAGATCGCAGGTTTGCTGATGTCAAAAATAGGATTCAACCATAAACAAAGAAAGCTTACCAGGCTTACATTATCAAACTACTAACAAGCAATAAATATTTTCAACAGGATGAAACACAGATACTGTAACACTAATTTTAAGGTCGTTCCATTCTCACAATTTTAATGATTCAAAATACAAAAACTGTATTTTTTTTAAATTTAAAATAGTTTAAATTTATCAATTATTGCAAAAAATGTATAGGTTGGCATATTATTTTAGATAAGAGACATAAATAAACTAAAGTGTATGTCAACATAAAAAAATTGTACATTTTTTGTAAACAGTACACAAAAATATTTTGTAAAAACTGGTTCAAATGCATAATTCTGATGCTGAAAGTTCCAATATACTTGCTACTTATAAGATACTATAGAATTGTGGAAGGTATTTTACATCAGTACAATAAAGAAAATGTCCGAATAAAAATATCTGGGGAGTTATTGCCCTTGTCAACATTTTTAAAGATTGAATAATTGATTAAATATACATTCTAAAAATTCTTTTACTAAACAATATTTATCATTACACCTTTTTTAAAAGCATTTTTGCAAAAAAGATAATGTTCTACATGTATCAGGTATGAATTTAAATTAATAACAGATTTTGCAGAAATCTATGACATCACAGAAGGATGGAAATACCTTAAAACATTTTTCAAATGCTCTTGAATCCAATAAGATACTTTTTTTCTTAAATATACATAGAGATTTGTTCCAATTTTTCAAAATTGCTTGAATTTACTGAGAAAATAATATGATTCTCTGAAATAGTGCTTTGCTGTGGTTAAACTATGGCAATGTTTACATGAACATATAATCCATCAGTTAAAATTCAATTTACGTATTACATGCTTTACTTTGAGCGAGTTCTAGCTTACTTGATTAATTCTTTATTTTTTCTTGTCACAAAGGCATACACAAATAATGATATCACATTTCCATAATATAAAATCCGTATGAAAATACAAAATAAGATTATTTGAAAATTATAAAACTTTGTATTAAAGGCATAGTTTTGAATTGTGTATATAAATGTGAAAGACACATTTTACAATATATTTCATTGAGATAGTGTCATCGGTTCTCATCAACATTTGTACACTTGAAATACAATTACAATAAAACCATGCAGACCAATCTCAAAATATTTTCAGAAAAAGAAATTTGAAATGCAACGATTTACATGTAGCTGACAAATTTTCAGCGTAAGTTTTCTGACAGAAAAGTAGCCTTTTTTACATTTGGACTTTCCACTGCACACATGTACATAGTCCTCGCTGATAAATGTCCTTATGGATTTTTGTGAGTATCCACACTGAAGTTGAAGCTGATGGTAAACCCGCAATCTACATGTACCTTAATTGACAAAGAAGAGCCTCTAGCTGTTTATACTTAAAACGATGTACCGTACAGAAATAAGATTGATGAAATTTTATGATTTAAAATAAAGTAATACATAAACAAATTGTTACATCAACAGCTGCAAAACAATTTCATATTAATAAAAATATTGGAAAACTTGTTTGGTTAAACAGTAATCTTTCAATTGACTGACACATTTCCCCCTGAGTTACATTGATTTTTCAATGCCTAATTATAAAGGTCTTTAAATGAATCTTACTTGATGTACACAAAACCTTGACATAAATGAGCTCTAAATGATATCCGTATAATTTTATGTAACATAAAACATGACAAAGTTTTTGTTTCAGAACGAGAGACAGGAAAAAAACATGGTGCACCATAACTTAAAATGGATTAAAAAGTTGCAAGAAAACAACAAATGATAAAACCCAACAACTCGTTGATAAGTCAGTTATTTATAACAGCAAGAAGATCTATGAACACTATATATGAATAAGTAAACAAAAAACTGACCTAGTTCAGTAGTTGTAAATTCTTCCATTACCAAGTAGCATTTACGAATGTCAACATACTAATTTACAGGGTTCTAATTAGACGATTGTCAATATTATCAGTAGCTACAACATGACTTAAAGAAATAAAACAACAAAAATACGAAGTAGAAGAATTAGGTGACCCTGTTAAAAACGGTGGCCTTACCCAATATTTTTAGCATCAAGTGTCAAAATGGCATAGGAAGTTTACACTTTCGTTAAAACGACAACCCCAAAACTTACGGAATATGAAATTCCGGATACTCTAAATAGTTTTTACTGCGTTGTTCAGAATGAAGTTTGACCGCGTTATCTTTGATAATAAGAAAATAGCAAGAGAGCAAACATTTTATATCTAATTCAATGCGTGAACGATAAGCGATAGCTTTTCAATCAATTGAGACTTCTTATCTTTTATCCTTGTCCATTAAAATGTGGTCATGGTACCCCCCTCCCTTTCCAAGGCTACTAAATTCATCTGTTCTTTCAAATATAGTTATTGAACAATTATGAAATATTAACAAAGCCATCCACTTCTTTTGCATACTTGCGATATAGTCCTAGCAAGATAAATCCACTATCGAACATATGAGAGGTCATATGTCGACCTGTAATTTTTAGAATGCATGGTTAATATTTTTTATACCCCCCGCTTGAAAAGCGGGAGGGTATATAGTAATCGTTAATTCCGTCCGTCCGTCCGTCTGTACGTCTGTCCGTCCGTCTGTTACGCTTTAGGGTACCCATCTCTTATCCACAACTCCTCTTATACCACTGAATGAAATTTAATGAAACTTTCACAGAATCTTTATTACATATATTGCCATTGTGCACCTCCTATTTTACTTTTTGATCTGACACATATTTTGGGTTTCCCGGCCATGGCAAATCATGGACTTTGTCATCAGTTATAACCATATGGAAGGCGGGGGGTATCATTTAGTGAGCTCATTGCTCACAGTACCTCTAGTTTTCTTTTTAAAAAAAGTTTAAACTTCACTTTTTATAAGCCAGTGGTTGATAAACTGAATAATCAAAAATAGAATATGAAACAACTTTCATACTGTAGATTGTATTTATACGTGGTATCATGAAAACTTAAAAAAAAAAAAACTTGTTACGGTGCATGGGGTGCATTTTCAGTGGGTCGGTAGGCAACTGCAAACAATTTTTCTTTCAGTCCTGAGCATACGCGTGGGACTAAGATAGAGGGTAATATTTAGTACATTTATTATCATCAAATATTAAGATTAAACTAATCCTTGAAGTTCATCTGGTGATTTCTTTCAAGAAATCGAATAGAGTTGACAGAGAGTACTAGTACACATATTTATAGTACAATTCATATGCACAAAAACATAATGTTAAAGATACAGAAAACAAACAGACAAACAGATGAGGTGTGGCTTCAAACAAGGCCTTGTTTTCGCAGACGTCTAATTCACTTGCACTTGCTTCTCTCTCTCTCTCTCTCTCTGAACGCTTACTGAGTATATATACTAGTATACTATCTTCTACCTTCCAATCGAGCTACATGTACATGTATAAATAGCAGATGCTCTCAGCTATCCTTATTTGGAATTTCGTGGATATAAAGATTTAAGCTAGTGCACATATTTTATCTAGTTAGTATGACTACATATGACTGTATGTTTGTAAATCATGGTATGGTCGGCGTTGGGTAGAAAACTTTGAACCAATGTTACTTTGCCAAAAAGAAGCTTTATAGGCCAAATTGTAAATATAGGACCAATCGTCTGAAATGGACCCGCGTCATGCAACTTTGGCCAACCTTTATACCAAGTGCAAATATTGTTTCTTTGCTTGCTGTTATTTCGCCTACTATTCATCTGAAAACCAACATCTGGCCATGCAACTAAACTGAATCAGTTGCTAAGGATGGCTTTGACTTGGCTTAAAATAATATTCACGTTGCCCCAACAATATATCATACATGTATACATGTACGTTGGGTCAATGAACAAAATGACCGTACGCCAACGTATACCTATACTCAAACACTATCTTGCTATCTGAGTAAAGGAGTACATTTTTTTTTAAATTTATTTAGAAATAATTTAGGATATAATTGTGACTCAATCCTACATGTAAATGGTTGTCTATTTTATTAGTTAAGATTAATTATTACTCTAAATTGTACTATACACTTACATGATGTCTGAGAAATATTCCCAAAAGACTGTGTCCTTCATTTCAGCTGTATTTTTATTCTAATCAACACCACATTCTTTAATCAGCTGTTTCAATATGAGAAATGTACACACACGAATTTGTCAACTAGATCATCGTATGATGAAATTTATCTCTTACCTGAACATACATATCTACAGATTTAAACAGACACATATATGCATGTAGTGGAGTTTTATTATCGAAACCTACATGTACCTTTAATGTACCAGGTAATTTAATTAAATTATCAACAACAAAAGTGAAAAAGTGAAAAATCAGCGCACAGATGTAGTAAATTTGATATACATTTCTCACACATATTGATCGACTTTTGTCAGCTAACATGTAATATCTTGCAAATAAGTCTCTTCCATCACTGGACGACTAGCTTTGATTCTGGTGAACCATAGGGGCTTGTCTTCCGGAATGTTAAATGTAAAATAAATTTTAAAAATTTTGAATCTTCTTTAAATACACTTAAAAGTTGTTAAAATAAAGATCCTGACACTTTCAGGCAAGAAAAACCACGTTTAAAAACGACGTACCACACCTATATACATAAACTCTTTTGGTTTTTCTTGCCTGAAAGTGTCATGATCTTTATTTTAACAACTTTTACGTGTATTTAAAGAAGATTCAAAATTTTTAAAATTTATTTTACATTTAACAATCCGGAAGACAAGCCCTGTGGTGAACAGCCTTTTAAGTACTGTAGCATTAACTTTTATACTCTGTACTCGTAAATTGATTTCATCTAAGTTTAGATGTAAAATAAGTATAATTTATATGTTATGGCTAAACCAAGCCCCTTGTAAAGAATCCCCGAAGTTTAACCAAAGAAACAATGTCAAAGAATAAACTTAAGACAATTCTCTTTTTTAGTTTTTGTTTTTTTTATTCACCTTCTCCGCTGCTGGACGGTCTCTGCATACAGAATGAGAATGAACAATAAACTATACAGAATCATGTAAGGAAAGAAACCATTGGCAATGAGCATTATTGAAAACGTATAACCACACCAAATCAAGGCCATAATCGAGCGATTTGGAGAGCGAAACATGTCTCGAAAAGTGAAAGCAATGTCTTCAAAAAAATTTACAACGGCCATACGTGCTCCCTGACCTCTAAACCGACCTCGGCCATCACGATTCCCGATGTGGAAGTCAAAGTCTTCGGAATCTTCCGTGGATGTATCAACGGTGAATTCGCTTTCAACCTCTGAAACCTCTGCGCAGGAAACAGACGACACACTGGTGGCGACATCTGACAGAAAGGACGAGACGTCAAGTCTCGTGGTCACGTGATTATACTCTACGGCTGACACAGGGGAGTGTTCATTATCCCAGTCAAGCGTGACATCCTGCTCTTCATTAAATGAGTTCTGACATCCAACAGACCGCACTTTTAACTGGTGCATTTCTCGGACCTAAAAGCAATGAACATGAAAATATTAAGTGATGATGCATATTTTTTTTTTCAAAAAAAGATGTTTTATTCATGTAGTTGTTATTAAAATATTCACAAGAGCCCAACTTCTTTCAAAACCAATTTCTTGGGGCACTACGTATACAATATTATATTTCCCTGATATCAGTTTCCTGTAGTATAAAGTGAGGGGGTCAACCAGACTTTCAATGAGCATTTCCAATATTAAGAGTAATGTTGGGGGGGGGGGGGGGGGGGGGGGGGGGGGGGGGGGGGGGGGGGGGGGGGGGGGGGGGGGGGGGGGGGGGGGGGGGGGGGGGGGGGGGGGGGGGAGTGTGTGGGGGATGCCCCCGTGCCCCACCCCCACCCCCCCTGTTGCTACGTGCCTGACTTCTAATAGTAATCAGAGTATCAAATCGTGTCATGTGTGCGCAAATGGTTACACTCCCGGGATGGAAATCAATCAGCGTAAAGTAATTGCTATTTTAACATTAATAATTAAAAAAAAATCATTGTTTATATCCTTGTTTTTAGTCATGTACAAGAAATAATTTAAGTTAAATGAAACCAAGAACCAAAATGTTACCCTTACGTGATTTCGTTCTTTTTTCCAATGGTTAACATACTCTTGAATGGCATAATTGACGCATGCGTGACGCTGTAAGATGTATCGAACACGCATGGGTGACCTACATGTGGGGCATGGAAATTTGAGCAATGAGAGCATAACATGATCACTGTTTTCTCGTGCAACTCTGCACAGTTTGTAGAGACATCTAAAAAGATAAAAATAGAAGATTGGTCATACAATTACATGTATTTAGAATTTTGTTATTATAAAACCAGATAACATTGGGGAATCGCAAAGGAAGATCAGTAAATATTACACAATACCTTTCTCAGAACTATTCAAAAAAAAAAAAAAAAAAAAAAATCCGGACACTGATTTCAATAGAAACGCGCTACGTTCCCGAGGACAACAACAGAAACAACAATTTTAAATCAGGCATACTATTAAAGAAATGTGATACTTATACATAAACACTTCGATAGCAAATACATGACTTGACTGTAATATAGAAAGATGCGTACAACTTTTTCACGTTTGACACTGCAAATAATGATTTTACTTACTTAAGGAATGAGCTTATTTCAACTTATATTATACGATATAACATAATTTGGGGTAGTTTACTCTTTATACATATTAATAAAAAATTATTGTGATACATACCTCAAACAAAAGCTATGACCACATTTCAGAGTGTGTGGTTTGTTGAAATACGACCAACAGACTCCACATTTAAGGGCTTTGACCACTTCAGAAGGGGAGGGCTTATCCTCCGGCATTTTGCAGAATGTATTTACGCCATTTAGTCAAGGTAACCGAGCTTTGGCGCATTACGACGTCAAGTTGTTTGGCGCGCTATGACGTCAGTTGATTGTTCACCGCAATTTCGTATTTTAGAAAACGTTACGCTCTTTTCTTGTCATAATTAGGAAAACTCTTTCTATAGATATGGATAAGTCCTATGGACACCAAGATGAAAACGACGACGATTTGAAAAAATTGTACAGGCAAATGAACCAGTTACGATCAAATCAAAGCGAATGCAGTGAGTACTTTGCAAAGGAGAGGCAAGAAATTGATGCATTGACAGAAAGGGTCGTAAAGCTGATCTCGGAGGCCAAAGAATTACACACACGGACTGAATATCTGCGAAGTGGTTTTAGAGAAATTGAGGAAAAGTACACTTCCATGAAAAGAATGTTAAACAAAGAATTCGGACAGGAAGCAATGAAACGGATGCAGACGTTAGAGGAAACAGAGTATTTAAACAGATTTATTTCGCACCTGAAAGACGTGGACAAGGGCCTAACTTTCCGATCAGTGGCTGTGTCAGACCCTCAGGAATATGACGATCTGTGACTGTTCTTACTTTACAATTTAAGCTTTTACATTTATTTTTTTTTTCCTTTTAACCAGGTTATTTTAAAACCAGATTTATGGACAATTTTCAAGTTAATCAAATGAATGAGTTCCAGATTTGTTCATTAAATCTAACGCTTTATCATAATTATATACATTAACTCCATATATGCAGTTAATAATGGTGCATTGCTATGTAAAAAGGAATTAAATAAATTAGAAAGGCGCAAGTTGTTTAATTAAAAAGAGAAGAAGAAGTTAGAAAAATTGGTCATCATGTTTATCAGATTAGTCTTGATGCCAGTTTGTCATTTCTCGAGTCAAAGATATCGATACAAGTATGAAACCAGATGATTATACTTTTCTTTTGTTGATCTGATACATGACTTGTATAATCGATGGATTTAATTTTCAAGAGTTATCGCACTTCCATCAATATTGGTACTGTATTTTCAGAAATGTTATGGGTATGAGCAATTGATTAAATATTTAATATGAACATTTTTTCACTTTTGAATTCACATCCACAAAAATACTGAAGACAGGCACTGTTCAGTCTGTTGTTGGTGAGAGGATTCAGCCTAGCTAAAAATCATCAATCACATCAAATCTGGAATTCAATGTTAAACCCTATTGTCTTTTATACTTATTTTACAATTTTCAAAGATTAATGAGTACATTGACTAATTGAAAGGGAGGGGGGAGGGTGTGTGAAAAAAAGTAAGCCCCAATTTTCAATGCCTATATTATGCATATCTTTGCAAAAATGGGGGGGGGGGCTAAGCCCCCCTAGCCTCCCCTTGTTCCGACGCCTATAAATGCTTACAAGCATACGCAAAGTAAACATGTGTATGGAAATATACATGTACTAGAGACATGTACTACTATATATGTTGTAGTTTGTTATGTTTGCTAAAAAATTGATGCAGATTGCAGAGGGATCGAAGGAGTGGACCAGGGACTAAATGATTTTTTTTTTTACATTAAGACTTTAGCAGAATAAACTCACAATTAAATGTGATGATTTTTGGTTTCTTTTATAAACATTTCTCATTTTCAAATTTAAAAACATTGATTTAAAAATTAATTTTTAAAGATCTAACTTGCAACAATATGAAAGAAATTTGCACTAAAAACACAATTATTTCTAAAATTTATAAATGTAGACAGAAATACACGTACATTAAATTTCGCTCAACGAAAAGCACATAAATAACTCGTGCATAATTGTGTGGAAAACTTTATTTATATATACTTTTATTTGTACAACCAAACAAAATACCAATTTGTACTTATAGTATAGATCGTATCTTGTTCTCATTTACATATATGTGGGGATTTAAAATGTATTAAATCGATGTGAATGATGGAAATAGACGATACACATTTTGTTGATTCATAATACATCCATCATTATAAACATTTTCTTCAAATGAATAGCTTTTGTTGATATTTTTATGTCCTTGTATTGACAATAAAAGAAAAATGAAATTTAAAATGTTTTTGTCCGCCGTAGTTTTTTTTTTTAACAATTTTCTATGAATCATCGAGAAAAGAAACGTATATTTCACTAAATTGACATTATTTAAATTTGGGATAGAAATAGAATTTTTAAAACTCGTTAAAGGTTTGACCTTATTGGTCTTTACTTTTGAATAAAGCTGGAAAACTTGCCTAAGTGAATAATAGAGCGAATATCACCAATGCTAAAAAATAATTGCTTCATGGACATAAAACAAAAGTTAAAGTCAGGCCGACTTTACAATAGTGTTTGTTTGTCTTCCCGCGACTCAGAATAAAAAAAAAAACGGGTAAGTAGCACAGTCAGGTACATGTAAGTGTACACGTAAGTGATCCTGACGTAGCATCGTTCTTGAAAGTTAATGACGGGCGGGGGGGGGGGGGGCAGCTTACCTGAATCTCATCTTCTTTCCAGACAAAATTTTTTTTACGATTTACACTGAGTATCTAGAGTTAAAAGACTTAAATACATGTATGTGGTTAGGGTAACGTATGTTTCAATAAAAAAATATTATGAAAGAAGTTCGACCCCCTCCCTTTCATAAAAATAAGATTTGTCTTTTTTGCCTGTCAATGTTTTATAACAGGTACATCTACATAAGTTACCTTCGTAAAGTTGAAAATCGCAACTTCTAGGGCCTTTCTGACCAGCGGAAAAACAACCTCCGACGGAAAGACCCGAGATGATGCGATTGTCGGATGATTTGCGTGGAGCGCAGCGCAGTTAGCCGAGTTTTGTCGATTAGCATTTCTCCGAGAGTCGTCATGTCATATACAATCGATCTTAGTTGAAATTCAATATTTATTTTTAATTTTTTGGAAATGGAAGTATCTTTTCGAAAAAAAAAAAGTTTGTCCATATTTACATGTACATTGAATCATAACTTTGTATTTATGCTGAAAATCCTTGAAATAATATATAAAAAAAATAATTTTCTCACGAAAAACAAAAATGATTTCCGAAGGCGCTAGCAGACAATATGTTGAGCAAAACTCGTACATGTATTCTCTACAAAGTCCTTAAATAAATTCCTGAGTTTTATATAGCCAAAATGTCTAACAAAATAGTTTTAATGGCCATAGTTTTTTGTAAGAGTTGATTTTAGTTGTCAAAAAATTGATCAAACAAACACCTTTACTGGAAATCTTGAATTCAAAGATTTTTTTAAATTGCATTTATCATGTCTCTAATAAAAATGCATGCATATAAGACAAACAAAAGTGCGTATTTTGTTTGTAGAGTGTAATATGTGGATTTATTTGTGGTCTGCAAGACTACAAACTGGCGGATTTGCCACTTGTTCTTGCTACAACAGTGATAAAAGATACAGCAAAGATTTTATCGCTCATAATTTTTCAAAATATAGGAGCCATACTAACGCACGTCACCTGTATTTTTTTCATAATTCTAGTTTTTTTTTTTTTTTTTGTTTGTTTGTTTGTTTGTTTGTTTTTTTTTTGAATTTCTTGGTTTTTTTTCCGTGATTTTCAGAAATGTTAGAACAGCTTCATGTACTTTCTTATTAGGTATCTTTAAAATAATGTTTGCTTGCCCTCTCAGAGTAAAGTAACTGGGTCGGTAAGTAGGTAGGAAAATCTTTACTAGAGTAAATCATTGTATTTGTTGACGTGATAAGAAGGAAAAATGAAGTGTCTGTAGCAATTGATTCGTCAAATTTAACACCTGTTCCAAATGTATCGTTTCATTAACATACATTAATATTAATTAAACAGAATTAACACTTTCTCGACCCTAGATTAATGGTCCGTTCCTTACAAACCTCGTAATTTATAAAATCATTAAAGCATACCCCCCTAAAGCTTCAATTTTAGTGATATTTATTGCAAATGTATAATGTTCTACATTGTAAAAAATAGATAAAAAGCTACATGCTTGGTTTGGAACTTTTTATATACATATACAAGCAGATTTATGTATACTAGAAACAAACAAATGTACACAGATAATTATGATAAACCTATAACAAAATAAAGCATGTAACAATATAAAACAAGAAAAAAATGAAATCAAATGAAAATGGTGAGAGCAAAGTAACTTTTGCTGAGTAAATGTTCACATTTCTGTTAATGTAGGTAATGACAGCACTTTGATACACATATATGTACATGTAATTATAAAATCATAAAAAAATGTCATGAAATGTGAAATAAATTATCATCATTATCGATATACATTGTAAAATACCAATTCATCCTGAGACATTACATCCAAAACCGTCGCCGCACAGTCTAGAAAAAATACTAAGATAAAGTTATTCAAAAAGATACAAAATCGCAAGGCGACCACAACGTTGAATAAAAACACGTACATTCCTATGTCGTTTAAGGGTCAGTCATGTATCTCAAATATGATTCTGAGGAAAATCAGAAAATATACGATAATTAAAGAATGGTATCGTGTAAATTCGGGATGGAAACAGATGGCTCTAATTACAATATCACATTGACAAGGAGGCAGTCAGTTTGTACTCCATACTTCTTCTCCCTACATTGACGAAATTTCTAGATCTGTCGGGTAAATTTGGGATGTCCAAACACATGTGCGTCAAACATCATCTCTGACGAAAATATTGCTTTGATCACAAGACATTCAATTTTAATGGAGCACAACTTCATTTGCACGTGTGTTTATCAAGAAGGGTTTCGCACGTTTTGCATTTTACGTAACAACACCAAATAAATTTGCATTCGCATCTTTGAACTAGTCGTACTACTTGAGTATTATAACCACGCCCACAACACAAGAGGTCACAGCTGTCTGACCCCGATGACGTTTTGTTACATTCACGCCCCTTTGTTCCCAGAATTCCCCTCTTTTTGTTCGCCTTACAGTAATTTGGTGATCTGTGAACGTAAACTAATTCCATATTCGCGATGGGCACTCTTCGCTTCTTTTTTTCTGCTCTCTTTAATTTTCGCAAAGATCGTCTGGCAATTTGAATCGGTGATTCGTATTTTTGTTTTAAGGTATCTCCTATCGTCCGGAAGTCGGATAGCGATTTCCAACAAGTCTGGACTGCGCATGATCCGGAAACTCCATGACATCGACACTTAAACTTCATAAGCTCGGCAACAATCTGCAAAATAGTTGTGAAAAATCAAAATCAATGTGAAACGTCTTTTATGAACATAAACCTACTTTTGAAAATTGGATTTCTTTTGTGAAACAATAAAACTTTAAGAAACAATCATGTCAAGGTCTTCAGATGTGTGGACTCTAAACATTAAAGTTTTGAATATGCAGAGATATATTCTTGTATTCAAGCTAATTGCTGTAGTAACATTTGTCTGCTTCTCCAACTTCAATTCAAATAATTATGAAAAAAAATTAAATTTGAAAAGAATGTGTGTGTTTGTCTGAAATGATAATTACTATGAAAAAAAAAACATTTCGGATTACGTTTAAATTGGTGAAAATTCAATAGCCTAAGGTATCTTCTTGTAGTTTTTAATGCACTGTATTCTGCTGAAATGAAACCCTAAATTTATTGATTAAAAATCTAGTTTAAAATGTCCTTTTTTTCTTGTAAACAAAGGGCATTTGTTGCAAAGAAACTCAATAGATAAAATAACAATAGGCCCATGGGCCACATCGCTCACCTGAGCACTATGGCTAGGAAAAAGTAGGAATTGGTTTATTATTCAAAAGTTTAAATCCAAAAGTAGTTCCATGACCAATCATGGCTTTGCTATTCTTGAGAAGATGATTTTTAAAGAATTTTACTATATATTTCTATGTAAAACTTTGTCGGCCATTGTGGCCCCGCCCTACCCCCGGGGGTCATGATTTGAACAAACTTGGATCTACACTACCTGAGGATGCTTCCATACAAATATGATCAATTATGGCTTTGCTATTCTTGAGAAGAAGATTTTTAAAGAAATTTCCTATATATTTCTATGTAAAACTTTGGTCGGCCATTGTGGCCCCGCCCTACCCCCGGGGGTCATGATTTGAACAAACTTGAATCTACACTACCTGAGGATGCTTCCACATAAATATGATTAATCATGGCTTTGTTATTCTTGAGAAGAAGATTTGTAAAGAATTTTCCTATATACTATATGTCTATGTAAAACTTTGGTCTGCCATTATGGCCCCGCCCTACCCCCGGGGGTCATGATTTGAACAAACTTGAATCTACACTACCTGAGGATGTTTCCCCATAAGTTTCATCTTTCCTGGCACAGTGGTTCTTGAGAAGAAGATTTTTGTAACATGCCACCAAATTTTCGTTAATTCCCAATTATCTCCCCTTGAATGAGGGCGTGGCCCTTCATTTGAACAAACTTGAATCCCCTTAACCCAAGGATGCATTGTGACAAGTTTGGTTGAAATTGGCTCAGTGGTTCTTGAGAAGGAGTCCAAAAAATGTGAAAAGTTTACAGACAGACAGACGGACGCCGGACAAAATGTGATCAGAGAAGCTCACTTGAGCCTTCAGCTCAGGTGAGCTTAAAAAGTTTTATTTTCTAAAAAGAAAAGTTACAAATTAAGGACATGGATAGTTTTTATTTACTTTGTAACAAATAATTTGATAAAAATTGTCTTTCAAATGGCGACTTAAAGTTTAACAAATCCCTTCTTAACTGAAGAAAGTAATTACTAAGAATGTGAAAAAAGCCATATTAACATTGCTGATAATTGAAGAGTAGACAAATTGGCTTCTATAAAACATATTAACCTATTTTAAGGCATGACATGTTTTAGAAGACCATGATGTGTGGACTGGAGATAAAAGGTGATAAGTTGTCTATTTTCGGCTTTATTTTGGTGGTTTACAAAAAAAAAAATAATAATAAACAAATAAGATATACGAGTATATTATTGAATACTTTTGAGAGAGAGAGAGAGAGAGAGCGATTCTACAAAATTTTAAAACCTATGTACGAACTGATACTAAAAGAAAAAATACGTAAATTTTATACATGTATTATTAATAAATAACAATGGATGCAGCCTAGATATCTCAGCTCGCATTTTGAAAATTGGCATAATAAATGAATTTTAAACCTAAACTTTTAAGTAATAAAAGTGAAAGGTGACTTTGTTTTGAACATATGTGTATTGACAATCAAAAGGATGAGAAACAAGTTCTATCAACTTACTAATTGTTCTCATTAAAAAAGAAAGGGAAAATCCACCTAGTAATTATTTTCATGCAAAATAGAAACAAAAAACGCATACAAATAATATATATTTATAAATCCACAAGATTCATTTATGAATTTAATGAACAGCGGCAAAAATGCCAATTTTCAAAAATTCTAATGAAAGGATTTTGTTGCCCCATGTAATCTATGATGTCTAAGTCAAGTGACTTTGCTAAATACATTATATATAAAGGCTACACAATATCGATGACGAAGATGAATTGTGTGTGTGGTATTATCAAGAATGAACAATACGACATTCGTCACAAATAAGATGGATGACTTATTTATTTTTTTGAATCACTATATACTTTAATTTATAACAAGCAAAACTGGCTTCTTAAATTCTCATTAATCTGTCAATTTCCCCTGGTAATGATGATTTCACAATTTATTTTTTAGAATTTGGAAGATTTCTTGTTTGCGGTGACATTGTTGTGTATAAAATAAACGCACACATGTATCTTTTTGGATTAAAATCTTTGTGTGTGTCCTATAGCTACATGTAAGATTATTTTATTAGTTCAATTCTTTGAATATTTGAGAAACTGCACCATATATATCTTTAATTCTTTATCAAACGAGTAAAAATTTAGGTCATTTTTTTTTACTTGAATATTTAAAAAAAAAAATACATTTCTTCTATGACGTCTTTGAAGTTAAATTTCAGAAAATAAAAGGAATAGGAAATATAGGTTATCCATAACCATTAAACATCGAGTGAAATTTTTTTTAAAATAATCATAAAATTGAAATAAAGTTAAATGAAATGGGAAAATAAATCACGTATCGTTGCGTGTGGCTATGTTGCGGTGACCTCCCGCAAGTTGCCAGTAAAGTAAAAGAGAGGGTTTTCCAAGACACATCAATACATCGCATGTCAATTAATAAACACGGAAGAGACAATCTCATCATCCCGGGCCTTTCCGTCAGAGGTCGGAAAAAATCTCGAGAATTACGAGGTTGTCCAAAGAACCACGTGACTCATTACCAAATGAACAATTGTTCGTATACACGGTACCAAAAATACTGACCGAATTTTTTAGGGTGCATACAAATTAATTTCCGTTCGGGTATGTAGTAAAGGGGTTACATTAGTGCAGTGATGAATAAATTAAGTTATCAATTTGTTAAATGCCTCATGTCTATAAATACATATCTTACGTAATTTGTACCTTTGAGAACCAAGAAAAATGTCCAGAATTACAATAAAGGGTGGATCATGAAAAGTTTCAGATTTATTTGATTTCAACCTGCTTCAAATACATAAGGTACAACTTAAACAGATGCCTGTGGGCCACAACGCTCACCTTAGTTACTTTAGCTATACACTGTAATGTATTTATGTACAGTGTAAAAAATATGTTTATACTCCCATGAAAAGTTGTAACCCCATACTATAGTCTCACTCAAAGGTCCCTGAAACCACACACTGCACAGCATGAACATGCTTCAATCTAATTATTATATACTTGGCCTTGCAGTTACTGAAGAAAAAAAAGTTCCTGTGTGCATACCTAATTCTAACCATAACCCATGGGGCATAATTTGAAAGAAAAAGTTTTAACCCCCCCCCCCCTCATAAATTACTATGTAAAACTTTGATCCCCTATTGTTGCCCCACCCCAACCTTTGGGGATATGTTTTGAAAAATTTGGTATATACAGACTTTCACATGAGTTTCATGTCCTCTGGCACACATGTTCTTGAAAAGAACATTTTTAATGACCCCCAACTATTTATTCTCCTTTCTTTATTTCCATCCCTTGAAATAGAACTTGGACCCTTACTTTGACAATTCGAAATTCCCTTCACACAAAGATGTTTTATGACAATTTTGTTTAAAATTGGCCTCATGGTTTTTAGAGTCGTTGAAAATGTAAAAAAAAAAGTTAACAGATGGATGGACAGACAGAAAGAGGAAAGGACGCGGATCAGAAAAAACTCACTTCAGCATTCAGCTCAGGTGAGCTAAAAAGTGACAATCTCAATACCTGAGCTTTAGCAGCAGTTTGAACTGCCTCCAAATATTAATCATATATTACTTCCGGATGTCTCTTTCAAAAACGATATTATGTGTCTGATGCGGACAATTTTTTTAGAGAGATGTTAAATGGTAGGAGCCAGAAGACATCATCATTAAATATTTCCGCAGATACAATGTACATGTACCACCATATCGAAGACAGTTGTTCGTCTTATAAATCTAGTGGAACTTTTCTAGGTAATTGAGTTAGTCATATATTTAAATTATTTTCAAAAATAAAACACAGATCTCTCATGCCTGCAGACAAAAAGTCACTGATGTGTAGCAAAGCCAGATTGCAGTTATAAGCAAATCGCCGGAAGTTAAACAATTGCTCTGGCGTATGGTTACATTCATAGTGCAGCGATGTTAGTTGAGTTTTTTCTCTGTAAAATTGCTTATTTCCTTTTTTATTAATTATTTTGCAAAATGATACAAGATGATGTTAAGTATCAGAGAAATTCTGAAAACTGCATGGTCACATAAAACTCAATCGTATCCATGACAGTCTGGAACGTAAGGAATAATTTCAAAGTGTCTACTGTCATTGCGTGTTGTGTACCCCAATAGATCATATACTAGCCAATTTATCACATAGTCCCAGACAAATTAGTTTTTCTGGACGAAATAACTTTCCAACATAAAAAAATTAATGTAAGCAGACGGGACGCTCGTTTTTAGTCAATAATTAAAACAACTTTTTATTGGTGCCGGTTTCATTTGATCATTGGATTTGTTGTTGGCACAAGAATCCTCTATTCCCTTCTATATTGCAGGACATTAAAAGGACGAACAAACAATTTCAAGCTTTTATTCTCCATTGGTTTTTATATATTTTTATAACATTGAGACTCAACATTAACGGAAACTTTAAAGGAAAAGAATAAGGACATTAAGTTTTTGTCTCCGAAGCCTAATTACTATGCAAATAAAGTTATTCAAACATAGCGCCTTCCTGCCAATTGATCAAAAATGGATACAAGTCTGACCCGACTGTAAGAGGCCTCATAAAGGAAAAATTTACTCTGCTAAACATGGACTTGTTATTTCTGCAATTTTATAATGTTTTTTACTGCGCTGTCAATTTCTTTCCAGGCCCGTATAGTACTGTGTATCTGAAGCAGATTTCTTTGAGACTTTATATAAATTTCGGCAAATACCAGCGTAGATTTATTCCCCATCTCTCGGAAAGCACCCCTTTCCAAATCGATCTTGGTGATCCTTTTGGTGACCATGAGAGTTCATATTATCGCCGCCTATACATGGCTACTTTACGAGGGTTTATAACTCTGTTAAATAGAAATATTTTCCCTTTCATCTTTCAAATTGACTTGCGCTGTGTCCCTGTTGAGAGATAGGAGGATAATCGCGGCTTGCGTCCTTTCTGAGGCGACAGTGTGGAAAATGTCATACTTTTGCACCGTACCAATAAACACTGGGGTTACTTCCCTTTATAATGACAGTCCCTTTGTCCCCCTGAATCATTTTACTTAACCCTTGGGGTTTCATAATATTACTTGTATTTGAAAAGATTCTAGATATTTTTCATAGTAGAAAGGTAAAAATGATAAATCTAATAACATCATTTATTCGAATTTATCAATGGACAGCTTGAATTCTTGTGAATGGGAGTTTATCAAAATAAATGTTATGTTTAAACTTTGAATGAGAAAACCATATATCTTGTGGAGTGTCATTTTCGAAAAAAAAAATGAAATACCAATTATAAACGCACTTTACAACGTTCTAGAAATGTTAATAAAGCTAAAAAATGACCAGTAATATAAACTACAGAGAATCAGAATTCTGATTTACAAAAAATATGAGTTCTATACATTTTGATGAAAGATTTTAGTTCTTTGATTTAAAAAAAAGATAAATGAACCTACAACGCAATCACCAACATATATATAGAGAGAAAGTAACATAGACTAAGTATCATGACTTGTACTTTAAAAGAATGTCTTTAAAATAAAAGATAAAATCTAAACTTGATGTAAAAAGATGTTGGTTATTTGTAAGCCTTAGAATGCAAAGAAGAGTAAAATTCTAATTGGTCTTTACATGAAAGTAACCACAGCCAATCTTTGACCTCTTGCGCATGCGACACGTGGTTATAGCGAGATGATCGCGAGATTTCCAATCAAATAACATGTTGTCTGATCCTATCTAGGACTCTTCAAACACTCCAGTCGTTGTTCTGTGATATCTATCTGACCACTTCAACACTCTCTCGTGTTTTTGACTACCCGAGCATTTGAATCTGCGGTAGTTTTGATTCTTCTGATCATTTCCACTTTCAAACAGGATGATAAATCGAACCCGATCGGTAAATTTTCCAGACACAATACCCGGGGATTAGGGACTCTGTTTGAAATGATATAATCTAAACTTCATACAGACATCTTCAGATCTGTTTTAAACGATTCTTGTTAAAAATAGATTTAATCTGGGAGAAAAAATACATTACGCTTTTTTCCAAGAGAGTTTAATGTAACTATACACAATCTTCTAACAAAAGAGAGTCACTCAAAGATTAGAGATTTTTGAAATTATCAATGGACAGATTTATCACAATGGCTCTTTGAAGAAAGTGATGATGTCGCAAAATAGACACTCAAATGTTTCTTCATCAGAAGACGGTAATTACCGTAATTATCAAATTTTAAAAAAAGTACATCCCTATTATATTGATTTACCTCCTTTTCTGGTATTATCTATATCGAGATACGATCACTGATACATTACTGTCCTATCTAAGGCGGAATTCTCTGACAGATTTAGATAAAAATCAAGATGGGATTATAATACCCTTAACTAGGAGTATCTCCAATTCAGTCGAAATGTAAAAGTGATATCCCACATGACACAAGGGACAAATCATGGAGATGATAAACGTACTCTTCGCTATATACAGACATTACCGAAAAACGAAACCCCCCGTTTTTGAATAAGATATCATTTTCTTGACAAAACAGATAATTAGGAGTATCGGATTGACCTGTTACGGTAGGAATTGGAGTAACACGCTGTTGTAACGAGAATGGAGCACAAACTCGGAGGGTACAATTAGGGACCTTAATCACAAAACGCCAATCTGTTCCAGGGGACCGCCCCTCCCATATCTGACCCTCCTCAAATTTCACGGTATTGTTGCCCCCGTTTCTTGTAATTTATTACCCCTGTTTATTTTTTTCTCATGAAGATCTCTATGTAGAAAATTTGAACTCAATGAAATTTTATGAAAGACGGTAATCCCCTGCAGAAAAGAAAATGATACAAGTATCTTTACTTTAAAACGTTTAATTAAAAATTTAATACCAGCGTGCCTAGAGAATCATACATAATTTTTATGACAACACTACGTTAACACATTGTTAGGTTTTTATTGGCATAGTTTCGACAGATGATATTTCAAAGTGTGAAAGAATTAACACAGCAATTTAAGGATCGCATGTAACACCAACAAATATTTTTAACAGTTCCAAAAATTTCAAAGAAATGTTGACATTGTCATTTTATTTGATAGCAAGTTCCTAACAACTTTGTATATTACATTGTATACGAATATTATAGATCTAAAGAGTTATCACATAATAATGTAGAACATTTCAAAAACAGTGATAATTTCCTTTAAATTATGGGTTTACTAAAAATTGGAAAATATTATGAATTAGAAACGTCACTTTAGAATTCAGATAACAGTTTTCCCTCTCAGCCATGGTACAATATACAGTATTCGAAATGGATTAATTTGAAGAAGCATATTTAAAGCATTATTTAAATGAAAAATCAAAATCATCTAAGAGATCAATATCTCAATTAAAAAAAAAAAGAAATGCATATTTTTAGGAAGGCATTTTTTCTTGCAAAATGAACTGAAAACCAGGGACCCGTTAGTATATAAGTCCCCGTTAAAACGTATTACGCGTATAATTATTTTTCCAAGAAAAGAGTTCTTCTGCAATAGCTTATATTTCGTTTCTTCAGCTGTTTTTGGTGATACATGTACAAGTACATGTATTTAAAGCATAAGTCTAGAAGTTTGAAAAGAATTTGAAATCACTTACAAGAGGGACGCCATTTTTGAGTATTTTTGGCAATGTTTAACTTGATATAACCCCGAAAAATTTTGAAGATAAATTAGTATTATCTTCTTACTGAAAGATTTTATATTTTTTTTTATTGATTGATGATGACATTCACCATAAAAATAATAATTTAGATGGTATTCAAAACAATTCATATACGAGATGGATTGCAAGATTTATGAAGTGTATACTTGTCTGAAGATTTCAGGTGAAAGCCAAAATAATTCATAAATAATTTAATGTAAAATTCTACATGATTAGAAATCATCTATAAATGAATTATAGGCACCGGGTGTAAACAAAAGTCCAGAAAAACTTTGGTTGAATGAAAAAAAAACTTGATGCATTGTACAGTTTAGCTTCGCTATGTCAAGAATTGATGAGATTAGCAGTTGATATCAAGGTAAGATATTAAAATAAATTTTTGAAGTAAATAAGGGAAAAAAGTAATTAAGTAAGTAAATAAATAAAAAGATTACCTGTCGGCCCACTTCGTAATTATGTAGGTTCATTCTGTTCCTGATATTTGCCGATTTTTCAGTACGTTGGGTTTCTGATGCGTCAACAAACTGACGACTAAATTGAATTCCATACTGAACATTGTCACTACATCCCCCCCATTTCCACCCCTCTACCGTATGTTCACCTTCACGTACACTCACATCACACGTGCACGCCGTTAGATTTCCCGCCGTGCATGCTTGCGTCACAGAATGCACGACACCCGCACTTAGAATTGAGTATATAAATGCTGTTTCCCTGGTACCTATAAACAGATGGAGAAAAAAAATATTATAACTTGTATATATATTCAAAAATAAAATTGGATTTATAATGTAAATATAAGATTTGTATTCTGAAGCTTAAGTTTTTTTTTTACTTTTTTTTTTTTTCAAAAGAGAAAAGACTGAAACAGAGACTGTTTACTCCTTACTCCGCGACACTAGAGCAGCTCTAATCATTGCGCACTGCGGGCAAAGAATTTAGATATATGGACAATATTAGCAATCATATTTTTCTATTTCAAGGTAATGTTTTTAGTTCTTGTGAAAGGTACAGTAAAACTCAGATATCGCGAAGTCTTGAAGACTTTTTAATTTTCTTCGCTAATTCGTAATTCGTTATATCCGTATACATGTATGGTTTTTATTCGCAATATCCAGAGAAAGAAGTGTAGATTTAAGGAATCACTGTCTAGTTAGTACAGTATGCCAGGGCATCAACGATAGTGGGAAACATGAGATAATTTGCATAACGGGCGAAGTCCGTTATGCATAAATTATCCCATGTTTCCCACTATCGTTGATGTCCCTGGCATACTATACTAACTAGACAGTGATTCTTTATATTTCCATTTCATTGTGAAATAAAATTGTAGATTTAGACTTTAAAAATGTAGACAAAGATTTAAATTACAAGACGACTCCCATGGCAATTTTAATAGTCCTCGCCCACTGACGTCAAACACAAAGGCAGCCGCACGAGATTTACATGCATATTTGGCCTCCTTAGCATCAGACACAAAGACAGATGCGCACCAGATTTTCATACATATTAGGCCTTCTTAGCTCCTGACCTATCGACCTGCCTAATATACATTCCGGCAGAATTATTTAAGGAATCACTGTCTATTTAGTACAGTATGCCAGGGCTTCAACAATAGTGGGAAACATGGGATAATTTGCATAACGGGCGAAGCCCGTTATGCATAAATTATCCCATGTTTCCCACTAATGTTGATGTCCCTGGCATACTATACTAACTAGACAGTGATTCCTTATATTTCCATTTCATTGTGAGATAGAATTGTAGATTAAGACTCTAAAAATGCAGACATAGATTTAAATTACACGAGGATTGCCATCCCAATTTCAATAGTCCTCGCCCACTGACGTCAACACAACGGCAGCTGCACGAGATTTTCATGCATATTGGGCCTCCTTAGCGTCAGACTCAGAGACAGATGCGCACGAGATTTGCATGCATATTAGGCCTCCTTAGCTCCTGACCTATTGACCTGCCTAATTTACATTCTGGTAGAATGATCAAGATATCAACTCCGCTAACTTTCAGAGTTATCACAGAGAGAAAAATTAGAAATGAAAATACATAATCATCAAAATTACTTTATTACTTTTTTGAATAGATGTTTACAGATAAATGCATATAATACCCCAATGTAAATCTAGGGAGATCCGTAATAGGTCTTTTCTTTATGGCAATCGTACATTTTGCACCTGTTTCTGATCATGAGGTCTGACAATATGATATTGGAAAAGTGTCCTGGTATTTATTCAGATAAACTGAAATGCACCGTCTGTGTCAAATGTAACGCAATATATAACATTCCACAAAACATGCTGGGCTTTGTAATACAAGGTTTACAGAATGTAATTTAAGGGATGGCATTCCTTATAAAGTAGGCCGTTTGTTATTCTTGTTTAATTCCCTAATCTTCCGCTAAACTTGATCTTAACACTGCGATCTTGGTGTATGGCACATTAATTTATGCTAATCTTTCTTGATCCTCTGAACTCTTTTTTTCAGTTAACTTTGCTCTATTTATCAATGCTTTCGATTGAGCCTATCGACGCAGTTTCGGAGTGGAAAAAACTCGGTCTAAACTGTCCCAAATTTAACTGGTCGGCTAAGCTTTGGTAATCTCTAAATAATAAACAAGGGAAACATTTTTACTTTCAAAGATAGATCCATCAGTTGTCAAGGTCAACTCTGATTTCATTTTGTACTTTGAAAATTAAGTGTGAGCAGCATGTATATTGTATATGTTTAAATAAATGTACGTGCATATTGACCTTTTACTTCCTTTTTTCTAGTTTGGTAAATACGGTTTATGCAGTTATGGAATGCCCAAAAAATATATGTTTTAATACATGTAATAAAAGTTTTCTTTTTTCTGAGAAGAGGAAAACAAAAAACAAAAATAAAATAAAAAACGCTATTTAGGTATGAACATGTTCTTACAAACAGATTATTTCAAAATTGAGTATATATAGTTTTCACTATAACGATCCAAGAAAGTCCAAAGTTGTAATATATATATGCAAAGGTATGCATATGCTGGAATAAAACAAATATACATATTGATTGATTGATATTGTATCTTGTTTAACGTCCCTCTCGAGAATTTTTCACTCATATAAAGACATCGCCATTTGCCGCGGTGGAGTACGAGCTGCAATATTTCCTATACTCGGCACTCGGGGCCATTGTGCATTGTGGGGTCTATTACGTGCCAGCACCTATACTGTGACCTCGGTTTATACAGTCTCATCCGAAGGACCGGTCTCCATGTCCCACAGGTTTATATGAAATATGAAGCTAAAGATAAATTAGAGAAAATTTAGTTCAGCGCAAGAAAATTTGTACGTTGCAAAATGTAGCAAGATACATTATGTACTTGATTTAATACCCGCATATGTTGTTGTTGTTGTTTTTTTTTTTTTTTTTTTGCTTGACTAGTGACAGAAAATTACTCTGCATATTTATTTTGCATATTAATAAACTTCTAGCCTATATGCAATTTATATGCAGTAGATTATCAAATTTGCTTTAAGAGAAAAAAATCAGTATGTTTATAAATGCCTTTAATATTACCCTACTTGAAGAAGAGAAAAGGTCTACATGTAGACATAGGAGCTGCAGAGTCAAGGAACAAACTTGTCCAAAACATCTTGTATACATTTGTACAACTAATCATTGTCAAATACACAATACTCAAAATATCGCACAGTATAGATAACGTGATCCGCCGATTGTTACACTTATTTACAACAGATGGATTCTGTGATCCGCTCATTAAGATAGGCGTGTGAACAAGTTAAGAGTATGTTTACCGTTTGATAATACTTGAGATTGGGTTTCGGGGTGGTCTACCCCCATCATTCTTTGTCCTTAATCCACCCCAGGCCTATCTCTCAGTATATCAGAGGACTGATGATTTATACACGTAGATTAGTCCCCCCTCTGATCTAGGGAGGTTATGCTTGAAGGAAGATTTAAGACCGTTGTGTTTTAGTAAAGATACAGGCTATCTTTTTGATATTCTTTAATTCATTATTGCATTATTTTGTCAATGTTGAGAACTTGATTGAGAAATTGAAACACATGAAGCTTGTTCGTAAAGGGTGTATAGTATATTGATAAATACTATCACCGAAAAATATATTTTAAAAACAAAGAAAAAAAGATTTAAATAAAAAAATGATATTTGTGCTAGCCTTTCTTTGTCGTACATTATTTCCTAGTTATACATGTGATTTATTTCTTTATAAAGCTAAACCAAATAGGTTTGGGTGTATATAAATATGCATCTGTAAACCTAATATGCCGTGTTTTCGTGCATCAGTTTTTTTTTCTTAAATTAAGCGTAAAGAGTGAAAATTTTCTTCTCTTAGCCTATCTTAATTTAAACAGTAATGATAATTCGGTCAAACATGAATTTTAAATGTAATTTCTTTCGAGATCGTGACTATTTTTATACCCCCAAAGAACAGCTAATTGTTAGATTTTTTCAGAAAAAACTTCCTGTGCTCCAAATTCTTCACTAGAGTTTTCACTTGTATTTTTCTAACATCTTTATGCGCCAGCACTTTTTTTCTTTTTTTTTTTTGCATGTAAGATCAGATAACAATTATGCTCGTTAAGTTCTCTCTGAATTAGATGTAAATCAGATTACGTGTCAAACGGTAACATACGAGATGTAATGGGAACCACGTGCTTTCATGCACAGAAGTGAGTACCTTTTCCTTCGTATCATTAAAGGAACAAAGTTATGAAAATATGCATGTTATAAAAAGTTTCTTAGATGATAAAAATGTTATCAGACCGATAAAACCGTTTTCTGCTGTGTTAAATGTGCAAAAAATATATGAAATCAATATGCTTCGTTTTCTCTCTATTTCATATGAAATAAAGTTGATGCATCTAAGAAACTTCAAGTACAAAATTTTGTGATGATAAAGGAGAAAATTATGTAAGTGTTATGATGATTATCAAAGGGGAGAAAATTAAACAAGTGTTTGGGTATTTATCAAGAAAGCATCTTTATTACTTCCGAAAAATATATAGATAAAAAAATATCTGAATTTTAAGATATACGAATTTCCCCTGACCATTTAGCGAGATATATTTATGTGATAACTTGGAAGAAAAGTGATGGATTTTATTTATTAGAATTCATTTCTGACATTAGCATGTATAGTTGAATGCCCATTTGAACTTTCATCCTACAGGTTAGGACGTGAAAACTATCCCATTAAAACTGCTGTCTCTTTTCCTTTCAAAAGAAATACAGGGAAAAAAATGAAAGATATTTTTTTTGTTTTCATACGGTGTTTTTTCCTTCTTGAAAAAAAAGTTGAAAAAGCAGATTTATTGATACTCTGAACAAGTGAAAAAAAATGTTACGACATAACTATTTTCTTTGTAATATAGTTTAAACGTTATGTAATGCCCTCTACTTAAACAATAATGGAGCAAGAATTGTTTTATTGTGTTTATCCCAAAGATCTGTGAGCTTACTTTTTATCCCAGCAGGCAATCTCTATTTTTGTCGACTTTTAGAGGAGTGAAAGCAATTCCTTATAAGATAAAGGGATATAGAATTTCCGAAAACAATTCTCGATACCCTCTCAAGGTCTAGAAACTCATGCACAAAAACCATTAATGACAACAGAAAATATTACTTTTGGTTTTTTGTAAGTTAAGAAATAGCAAAACGTTTTAATTCTTTTATATATTAAATTGAGCTTCACTTCAGAAATCTATGTTTTATTCTGTGACATATTTTCCCCCCTTTAAGAAAATAATCACAATTTTTGATTTCAAAACCCTGTTTTTTTCTTATGGAGCTTCTAGATATTTTTTCTTCGACAAAACAAAACATTTTTTTTATTTATATGTACATGTAAAGAGGTTAAAATATTCAGTAAGCTAGTGTACTTTGGGGGGGGGGGGTGTTTCTGATTTCCCTTTTTTCTCTACTCTAGCTCTCTTAGAAAGTTGCAATCTTCGTCTGTATGTTCGGAATGCCTCGGCATCGTTCTATTTCACGCTTGACTGTTCTGGAAATTAAAACGTTTTATGGCGACAATTGTAGGACAGAAATGAATGGTTTTTTATTGAGAGGGATTACATTCGCTAACGTTCACACACAAATGAGAAACATATCAGACTACGAATCATTTAACGTTAATATCTTCTCCAAAGAGAGGAAGACTCATTAACGTGTTCAATTTACCGGAGTATACAAGTTTAATGTAATTCACAGGTATCTATGTATAGTTAGTCAAAAGCCACCTTCTTATTAGCAAAGATGAATGAAAATGAAAACTAAGCGAACGTATTCATGCTGTCAGCGTTGTATTGAGTGCCGTAATTCATCCTTACAAAGGTATATCAATATTTATGTTTATCAAGCTTTTTCAACTTTCTTTAATTTAAAAATAAGCAAATTAATTCTTTTAAACATTTTGTACATCAATTACACTTTATTTTGATAACTTTGATATACGCTAATACGACAAATGGAACTTCGTTTAGAACAATGTCATGAGCTCCTTAAAATAGAAATGAATGGAATCAAAATTTTCAAATGATACAGACGCCAGATAATTAAGATTCCAATAAAATTTACGTTGTTTTTAATGCAAAAATGTTTGTGATTATATTACATGGTGTGATAAAAGTTAACAGTTTTACGATATTTTGAGAGTTTGATCTACAATCGCGTCGCGGTGTGTTACTTCTACTATCAGTAGCTGTGAGAGATTAATTCCCGCCAAAAGGACGCAGGTCGTCTGCTAGAAGCAAGTGTCGCGGGGTTGCCAGTCTCGTAAATTTACTTGATTATATTGAAGCAAGTCCTATTTACATAACAACTGATCCCTATATTCAGCGAGCTAGATAAATGAATTCCTTCAGGTTTCAATAAATACAAAAAAATGTCCTACCCGAGACAAAGACCCAAGGTGAATTATTTTTATCGGCGGAGGGATATGATGGCAAAAGGATGCAAAGACACCGATGACACAGGTCAATGAGTTCAATTTTGTTCACGCCTGATTAATTTATGCAAATTTGGAATTGATGATGAATATGGTGAAAGAAATTTGGAGATTAAAATGCAT
This sequence comes from Saccostrea cuccullata, assembly GCF_032062105.1. Classification (NCBI taxonomy): domain Eukaryota; kingdom Metazoa; phylum Mollusca; class Bivalvia; order Ostreida; family Ostreidae; genus Saccostrea; species Saccostrea cuccullata. Next base: position 221,436 of record NW_026926557.1, on the reverse strand, counting down.
AATATTAATCACGGTCATTTACTCTTAAAGTGTTGAGGCAGAGTTTGGAATGGGACACAAACTAGTTTTCACTTCTTATGAAATGATTCAAGCCAATCTTATACTTCGTAATTATTATACTGAACACATATATTGTACATTTACTTTATTTGTTAACGTGTAAAAGCACAAGGCTTCCACTTCTACTCTATTATAAAATAATTTGCTATCATGAACAGAATGACTTAAATAAGTACCTGATAAAATATAGAAGAACTTTGGATGAAAAAAATGATTATGATCAATTATCTGTATCTTTTTGTTAATCTAAAAGTTTGACAATTTATACCACACTCTGCCACTAAATTAAAAAAAAAACACTTTCAATGTCAATTTGTCCGAAGATACCGGAATGGTATGTCAAGATATTGCACATTTTCTACATGACAATGAAAAGCTATATAAGACTGGTAGAAAATGAAGCACAGGCTTTCATTATTCTTTTACGATCTCGATTGTTAGATTCCTGGCAGGTGCGCGGAGGGGGGAGAAACAAGCGACAACTTAAACATTTATTGTCCCCTAACACCAACCCCCAATTCAACAGAACAGCATTTAATGTCCGAAATATTTCACATCAAAGATTCTCAGTTTGAATCATCGAGAGCTCGTGTTTGTTTTAAATGTCAGAACAGAAAAAAAGTGGTCAAATACGTTTTTATAGAAAGTTGCGAAAGTTTAAATACTTGGAATACTTTGTATATTCACAAGCAAATAAAAGTTTCTTTTCCAAGGCATTTTCTTGTTCTTTCCATTTGACTTCGACAGTTAACATTTTAAGCCTTAGCTTTGTTCCCCCACCCAAAGAGTAAAACCGTGGGAAATATAAGATAAATATTCTTGCATAACCTTGTGCATAAATCTGTTATGAATTGCTTGTTTTCAATATCAAAGGATGTTATATCATAATTAGTTGCGAACACATGATGTGATTCTAGTTAAGTTTTAGAACTTGTGTTTAGAGAGCTTAGAAGATATATATTTTTGCAAAACAATCTACGAAAAAAAAATCAATGATTTTTATCTCCCTACTCTGTTTTTCCCCAATCAGTGAAAAATTTATTTCAGAATTATATTTTTATCTCAGTAATATATTCTTTCCACAATAACATGGAGACAGAAATAAAAAAAGAAAAAAAGAAATTAAATTCTTTTACAAAAATCCATGGATATAGCATTACCTTTTCTCAGCACGTGGCCAAAAATGGAATAATTTGAGCTCAGGGTACAATTCCACCTCTCATTACGAAATTGAGCCTGACATTCGTAAATGGCCTTTTTCGCGCCTTCGCTGACGCTCTTTAGCGCCTGAGGGTTCTGTATACATAAAAGATTCTTCTGCTTATCCACAAGACCGGGGAAATTACTGCACGAATTCTCTTTTGGTGCAGTAATTGAAGAAACGCCTAAATACCTGAAAGAATGAAAAAAATATATTGAATGTCAAGTTTTTGTTGAAAAATATTTTCATGTATTTCTTGCATAATAAACATTCAACTTGATATTTATTTTTTTTGAAAGTTAGAAAAAATCACATCATAAATATTAGTTAAAACGACAGATTGTGATAAAAGTGAAAATATATATATGAAGCTTGTTTTTAGCCCCTTGCTGTAAATCAACTTTTTCTTACCAAAAAGAGTCTAAAATTGGGGAAAAAAGCTCAATTCATTAATTTAATCTTTAAAAATAAAATGACAATTGCTTACACGTATATTTTGGTACATATCTAGCTTAAACATATTTGATTGAAAAGTCCATTCGCACATCTTATACATGTGTCATCTGCTTGAAGATGCTTCTGTTGTAATGCAAAGTCAGGGATTAAGATCCAGCCAAGTACATATATAAAATACATTCATGTTGATGCAGACGTCAATTTTATTTTCTTGTAATTACTTTGGTAACAAACGTTTATTCAAAAAACTAAACATGTACATGGACCCATAAATTAAATTCAGTTTTCACTGCTTAGAAACCAAGCCCATGATAGAAATAAAAATATATATTATGGAGCCTAGTCTTATAAACATACTTCAGACCGTGAATTTACTTACAATGGCTTTTTGTAAAGTGAGAAAATGCAGTAATTTCTCTTGACCAAAAACTGAAGTAATTTGGGATCATTTGATATACAAGGAACGGAGTTTTTACGCATAATTTTTAGAGATTTTATTTTTTGCACTTTCCGATGCATCGAGTCGAGAAATTTGTCAAACTGTGGCACAATAAGCGAGAATCTTCAATCATTATCTATACACGAAAGTGAATTAGCCGTGTCTAAATATGCGATATAAAATTTCCAGAGCCAAACACAGTGTACCACTATTATATACACCTGATATTCCAACTAAACGTCAAACGTATCAGCTGAGAAAAAAAATGAATGAACGCGAATACATCGACACATTTACTTTCTCTTTCGAGAAATTAAAGGAGTGCGGTGTTACTTGCAATCAAAAGATAAAACCTTCGGTGCATTAAATTGATAAAACAACGATAAACATGTATAAATATTGGTGGTGTTCCTTTTTCATTATTCCATTCCGATGTATTTTCCTTCTATCTTTTATCGTGTCAAAAAACGATACAAATTAGTCCACAAGTGGCAGTTATTAGCACCCAAAGATGTGACTTAAAATATATTAAGCTCTTACACGCTTTGTCGGTTTGCCTCTAAATTGACAAATTTATCAGCTTGAAACCATTCATTTTAACGATAAACGAGTCCCTGTTTAGTCGGCACCCTGAAAACCAAGGAAAAATTTAGGGTCGACTTTGTAGAGAATTTCCGCACGAGACGGATAAACAGGATACTTAAAAGAAATAGCTACCCTGCACGTATTTTCGAGCTCTAAAATATTTCTGTTAATCTTTTGAATTTATGTATCTTAAAAACCTAAAATTGCTTTATTCTTGCACTACATGGGACCTATTCATATTTGTAAAGTTTATGCACCTTAATTGTTATCAATCAAAAAAAAAAAAACCCAGAAAACTTAAGAATATTGATTGCTTTGACGTAAACGCGTAATGAAAAGATTTAATTTATAATTGAAAAATTCTTAAAGGAAAATTGTTAAAATGTGAAATAAGCGCACAATTCTACCAATATTCGTGTTTATAATAATAAAAAAAAAATAATAAGATAGGCCCCTCCATCCTAAATATTGTTCAGTTTGTAGGAATAATTAAATACCATAATTACTTATTTACTTACATCCAGTTACCAAACGATTGTGATGGTGAAATTAGAACCCAAAGTAAAAACAGAAATCGTAGTACACACAGTAAAGGCTCGAAGGAATAATTATCCATCGTCATCACGTTAAAGAAATCCAATGCTTAAAACGATTAATATCCGCAAACACTACGTATCGATACATTGAAGATGATTTTCCGTGTCACCAATGCCACTGAAATACGTTAAACACCTTTATCGTCATTTAGTATGCATGGGGGTTTACCGAACTCTATAGTTAGGATACACAGCAATGTTACAGGTAACGCGATTGGTTAATCTACTTTGTCACGTGATTTATTTTTATGACTGAATGAAAAGAAAAAAAGAAAATAAATATTGCTTTAAATGATGGATTCATTGAAAGACGAGTAGGTAATACAATTTATCCATGCATTTAGAAGTTGTTTTCTTTTCCGTTTTATTTGTAAACATATGAAGAGTGTGTGGGGAGAAAGATCAACATCTAACACAGGGGTGAAAATATTCTCTTTCCGCAAACGCACTTTAAACACAAACATTTCATAAATGCTTCAATACCAGTGGGGTATTTTCTAGCTATAATGTGAAATTAAAACAAATTTTTCGTCAACTATTTCAACAGGTTCATTTCGTGCAGCTTGTAATTTTTCAGGGGGTAGTTCATGATCAAGCATAAACCGCGCGATAACACCTTTCTTTATTTCCTTTCATCTCATTGTTTTACGACGCAGGTGCGAATTTTGTGTGTGGTATGATAGTGTGATTTTATAGTCCTATCTTAATACATGTATCTACACCACTTGATACTCATTATGATTTATTATAGCTATTCCTTTTATTTAATTGTTTACGAATAGACCGTATTGCTGTCTTCATAAAGTAAAAATAAAAGAATTTTCAAATTCAACAAAAATCATTAAACACTTACACAATTAAATTCACAAAGGTTTTAAATGATTAAGGCTCTAATTTTCAATTTACTATTTAGATAGATGGCATTTTGAATCTGCCTTCCTCCGAAATATACCCCCTTTCCTGTTAATCTGATTTACCAGTCGATCGTATGATTTTACATATACATGTACTTACATGTTGTATCTTCATCCTTAATTTTAAAACAAATTTAATGATTGATAAACGATTAAATAGGTATTTGATTTTAACATTTTTAGACCCACAGGGCTGAAAATACCCTTGTTATTTTGTCAAGAAATTAATAAGACACTATCAAATTAATAATAAAATGACCATTAACACGTCAAATACTCAAAGTGTGACCAGAGGCAATTCGGGCTGTACAATTAGCAGGTTTTCATGTTTTGAATGTGTTCGATTAGACAGACACGATCGATCAATTGTCCGTCAACAAGCTTTTAAGTTGTCTCTTAAATCTCGTGTGATCTGTTTTATGATTGAGGTTAGAGGGACACACACGACGAGATCTTCGAGAGACTTTATACGGTAGTCGCCAAAATACTATAAAAAGAAACCATATTGGATTTATACATGTAGATAATGAGCAAGTGATATAAATGTTGTTTTATTTTATTAGAGAATCATCGTAGACTTCCTTATTTATATGTACGTGTATAAAATGCTGGCAAGGTCGAAAATAGTCTGGGGCTCATTAAAAGGTGCATTGACTAAGTACATATGTATACTAATAAAATTTATTACCTAATCAAGTGAATTTTGTTGTTTTATTAGAGATTTAATATTTTCATCTATTCTGGATGTGTTTTCAGTTTTACTTATCTTTTCAAACCGATCTATTGACCGGTCAATAGAATGCGCGTTCTATTGACCGGTCAATAGACTGTGCGTTCTATTGACCGGTGACGTATTTCGTCAAAAACGATCCGGGTTTCGAATTTAGTTGTTTGTAACACTGGACAGACATGGCAAACAATCATCTTATTCGATCTTTCTGCATTGGTTTTAAAAATTGTGTGATTTCAATGGTCGGATATTTTATTTAACGAGAGTTACTTTTCATTAATACACTGTGGGATGTGGAGACTGGTCCTTCGGGTGAGACCTATCAACCGAGGTCCCGTGTAGCAGTAGGTGCTCTGCTGGCACGGAAAAGGTCCCTCTCCACCGGGAAGTGGTGGCATCTCCATAAGAGTGAAAAATTTTCGAGAGGAATTTAAACAATAGTCTATACAATCAATATCTAATTAATATTACAGATGCACCATATCTAGGTAAAAATAAACAATATGGTACGGGAACCTTATGCACTGAATATACAATTGTGAACACTTAATACGGAAAATAAAATTAGGTAATAAAACAATTATTTAATGCCTGAACAGTCAATAGACCAGAAAATTTTTCCCTTGGTGCAGGGAACAGCTCAGTGTGTTCTATTGCCGCTGGCCTCGGGCAATAGAACACACTGAGCTGTTCCCTGCACCTCGGGTCTATTGACTGCTCAGGCATTAAATAATTGTATTATATGAGACTTACAATATACATGTATAGAAAATATGAGATTAAGAATACTAAGTCTTATAAATAAATGAGAATGTTTCAAAAAGTAAATGCATATCAATACACAGGGTTCCCAGTTTTTATTTCATCTCAGTAAGACTTAAGGATATACATGTATAATAAATGTATACACCGTATGTACTTAACAATTACTTATACTCGTAGTTGTAAAGTTTTCTTTCTGTCACTAAATTTTATATTTCTAGCTTCTTGTACTAAATGTGCAAATAAAAAAAAACACGTAGATAAGGGAAATTGTCTGATTTATATTGTGGAATGTAAACGAAAAGAATGAAAAACTAGAGCCGAGCTCGTTGCAAAGCAACGAGTAGGTCTTCCGTCCTGTTTGACCGGAAGTAACTTTCATTTTGGAAACAAAATGAGAAATGAAGTCCAAAAATGGTTTAATCCTCCAAATCTATGTTAATTATTGCAAAATTAAGCCATTCTTTGATCCTTCCGGTTTGACCGGAAGTGACGACGACGGACGGAAAATTAATATTTAAGCTTCTGGTGACACATGTTACCCAAAAAGCCGTCAAAAACGGCAAAAATATGCATTTTCCGACTACTTCCGGTTCGACCGGAACTGACATCGCCGGACGTAGTTTGACGACCCCATTAGATAAAGCTTGATATTTTAAACAACTTTGCTTCTTTGATGTATAACAAATTCTCAATACTTTTTGTGATATCTGGAAAAAACTTTTGGCCCCTCTAGATCTCTTAATTTAGGGCTCAGCCCTTTTTTTGACATATCATTTGAAAGATCTTCTAATTTTGCACAAATTATGTTCTATATATTTTAACAAAATATTTTTAGTTTAGAAGATAAAAAGTAAAATATGCGTAATTTTTGGCTCTTTTAAGCGTTCTAATTTTTGACCCCTATATAGCGCCATTTTGAATAGAGAAATCGAAAAACAAAAACCGATGTGCACAACTTCAATCCTTCTATTATCTAAAATCAGTAGAATTTCTGCTCCAGCTTTAGCCGTCTCTGAGCCTTTGTCTGGAAACGAAAGCCTATAAATTTTTGTTTAAAGGGAAATACCTCAAAACCGGATGTGGCTTTTTCAAATGTTAGACAGCATTCTCATAGAGTTTATTAACGTCTATAACCTCTGAAAATTTGAGCGAAATCCGTTGAGAAATGAGCGAGATATGAGGCCTCAAAGTTGCGGTCTAGAAAGCAGAAGAAAAAAAAAGAATAATAATCTTTACCAACAGAATCAGTAGAAGGTCTTCCGTCGGGAATTTACGGAAAAATCTGTCGTCAATTCGGTGTATAAATAATGGACTAACAATAAGTATGAAAAACGTCAGTCAGCATTTGATCTATGATAAATTGATCAAATTTGCTGACAAGGTCATTGTATTGATAGCATGATATTGTCTTTTTTCATATATTTTTCTTGCCAATGATATATGATATTTGATATCGTCTTGCAAAACCATCTCTGCACAACCAAACAAATGAATTTTTAATGCTCTGTGTGAAAGAAACACTACTACCGTACGCGACGTCTATATAAACTCCGTATGCAGGTGATGAAGGTGTATTGCTGAATAGGTAAGGGGAGCTGACGATAGAAAAGTTAAAGTAATCACGTTTATCATAGAGCTTAGTTGTTAGAGATACTTTAAAGTTGTACATGTTACCATGATCCACTACAACCATGAAGAGCAGTATGTCCAGGTTCAATTATTAAAACTTCCAGTCTAATTAAAATTAGATCCTTTACGCTCCTTTATTTTGCGGCACAGCGACATAACAAAGTAAAGGAGCGTAAAGGATCCAATCTTAATAACTAGTAGATTGTAAAACTACTAACATAGTTCATAGAGTTACAGCTGCTTGGAAACTATTTCCTTATCAAATTCCTTTTGCTTTGGAACTTTGAGTTATATAAGAACTGGCCATGGAGACAAAATGCCGACATAGTTGCACATAATGGGAAAAACATACACATGTATTTTTAGAAATCTATTTTCATCTAGAATTTGAAATATACATGATTGAATGGTCATGAAACAACTTTATCTTATACAAACGATTACGCAAACATGTCAACACCTGAATTGGTCTGGGGTCTTACATGGTAATGTCTATTTATACAAAAGGAACAACACTAGCCAAGTAAAGTAAAATATTTACATTTGCCAGTGTCTTTTCGTAAATATAACAATACTTATTAAATTGAAATTCAGTTTTCAATGACAGGAAGTTGGTCATATGATAAAGCTTTCTTACATTTGGAAAGCAAACTGCTCAAGCCATTTGGAAAGATCCGATTGCGATGTCAAATGACTTCGTAGGTACGTTACGTTGCATGTCAATAGCCAAGTCTAAAAAGTGCCTATATTTTTGTAACACGAATAAAAAAGTAAAACATTAGAAATAAAATAACAATTTTTTCAGAGTTTCATTTGATTATAACATGAAGTTGTTACGTGATCAAATCCACTATAACGCCTGTTATGGGATATTTGATCACGTGACCGACTTCATCTCATACTCCCATGATATCTTATTTCTTAAATAATTGTTAAATAAATAGCAATTTGTTTGAAAAATGAATGGTACTGCTGTACATATAGTTATTTAAGTATAACGATGACAGCAGCCACGAACTGTAGAAGAAACAGTATTTTGTCTACAGCATAAATGTTATTAGGGTAGCAGGATTCAAAAAATGGTATATTGCCAAAGACATAAGAATGTAATACTCTTACGATATTAAACAAGACATTTTAAAGGTGCAGTATTGTAGCAGAGAGCTACGGTTCTACAGCTAGTCCTTTCAATAATATGGAAACTAAGCTTTTTAATATGATAGAAAACTGCTTGAAGAAAAATGGAACTCAGAAATCGTCATACTCTATGATTAGTCTTTAAAAAATTACATCATGAAAAAAGACTTTTGTTCAATACAAGTATCTTAAAAAGGAAATACGTATTAAATCATGCTTCAAAGTGATTTTCTCATAGACAGGATTAACTTTATCAGCTGACCTAATGAAAATAATAAAAAAAGCTTTTAGAGAAGAGAAAAAACACACACATCCACCCCCCTAATTTCTTTGAAGCCAATATACAATTTCCTCAATAAAGTTTCACAATTAATCAGGGTTTTAGGTGCCAGAGACGTACTGCTACAATGAAATATGTAGAGATAAGGTACAGTATTCTAGCTCAAAATCCATCAAACATTACAAAATAGGGGCAAAGCAAACATAGACTTCCAAGCCATGATATTTGGGATCAGGAGCCATGAAGGAGTTAGTATCCTCCGCCGGCCGGTCACACCCGCTGTGTGTTCTGTGTTCCTTTTATAATCGGGAAAAAACGGAAAAAATAATGTCCTAACAATTAATATGAAAAACGTCAGTTAGCATATGCCTCAATTATAAATTGAATTTATAAGTGAAAAATTCTCGAGAGGGACGTTAAACAATATACAACCAATCAATAAATTGAATTTGTTGACAAAGTCAAAGTAACGACCATAGAACCTATAAAATGACAACTTTAAACGGGACTGCTCCTATTCTTTTTGCATCAACTTGTTTGGCAATAGTTAACCTCGTTTTAGAAATATTTTTGTACATACGTAGAGGATACTCTTGCGTATCGAATCAACTGAAAGATATAAACTCCATATGCAGTGATGATGGTATATTGCTGCATAAGTAAGTCAAGTTGACGTTTGTAAAGTTAAAGACATCACGTTTATCACGGAGCTTGCCTGTTAGATAAACATAAACGTCTTTTTCAAGTACAATTCAAATTAATATGAACAGATGTGTCAGACTCTGTGGTATCTTTTAACTTAAGTTCACTGGGATAAACATGTTTCGTATTAGAATGAAAATAACCATGATTGCTAATTGACAATAAGTCGTCTATATAACAAAATGGACTCCATTCACCACATAGATTTTGTCAATCAGAAACTCGAGCATCTTTTTTAATATCATCTTCAGAGTATTTTGGTTTACAATCATATTAAAAAGAATAATTTTGTAAATTGAATCCAACTTATACCACAACTACATCTTTGGATTCACAAAGCTTTATTGGTGGAACAGAAACAATGCGTGTCAACCACAACTACGATTGAGTGTTACACCATGCCAGAGATCTACATGTATACATGTATACAAATACCAATACTTTTTGGCATGATATGAAATTTGAGATTAAAAGTGATCTGTGTTGACTAATCTTGCAATGATACCACAAATAATATACACCATATATTACAGTGTACACAATAATTAAAAAAAGAAGACCTAGAATGTCTTACAAGAAGAAAAATCTGCAAATGTCTCAGAATGCCTAAATACCTATATATATATTTACTAAACATTGGCCCAAAATAAATACATTTTGGTCAATTTTCATTTGGAAAATGTATGTTCTGAAATATAAATAGGATATGTGATAAATCTTCCCTATATAATATGATTAACTATGATGATTTAATTTGAAGGAAATTTGATCAATATACATTACTTTGTTAATTACAGATATCTTAAGGAACATTTTCAATTTTCTGATTTAATGAACCTGATGATTGGACTACTTGAAGTACATCTGTTGAACGATCAAACCTATACTACACCAAACTCCAAAAGCCTCAAATATCAAAGAATACTGGTACATGTAGCACATAATACTATCTTCTTCAATTCAAGGCATATATGTATATTCTGAATTCGTTTTGCACATGCTAAAACACATTTTATACACCTATTACATCTTACGGATATACCTGTAGCAAAGTGAAATCACAAATCCTAAGGTCTTCGCTATTATTAGCTGTATTAGTTGTGCTAATTTTTTTTCTGTAGTTTTGGCTAAAAGAAACATAACTCTTGTTAGCTTACAAAACAAGTGACAGTACAGGAAGCAAAATTAAGATATGAGAGAAAATAGTCCAATTAGATAGTTTTTCCTATAGAAAACTGCAACAGTGGATAAACTGTAATCTTTTGATGATACATATTCAATGTTTTTTTGGTTGATTTAGAAATAAATATATTCTTATACATGTATATAACTCTCTTTACAAATTATTAAATTTTCAACACATTTTTAGTTTGATTTTTCCTTCTTATAATGAACTCATTTTTCAAGTTAAATTTGGACATTAGTTTAAATACAGGCTTATGCTTCCTCGATAAATTTGTCAATCATAAATTTTCATACCCTATTGAAATGATAAATTGATATTGTAAATTGATATTATAAATTATAAATTGATATTGTACACTGATATAGTAAATTGTAAATTGATATTGAAAATTGATATTGTGAATTGATATTGAAAATTTACATTATAAATTGATACTATCTATTAAAACTACAAAATCACATTGTTAACATCCAAATCTTTACACAAGAATAATGAAGCTTACATTGAAAGCTGCTGTATTTCAATACTTCGAAAATGTTTATAAAAGGACAAAACACATGTTGTTAATTTCATTAACAAGTATATGTCAATTTGATATATCCCTGTGATCTCGAAACAAAAGAGCAACCACATCTGCATACTTAATTTCCTACATACTTGGATGTATTACTGTCAGTATAAACGTTATGCCTAGGTCACATTTGGTTGCCGGTGTAAAGACGAATAATGACCCCCATCGAATAATGACCGGGGGGTCATTTTTCAACGATAAAAAAATGACCCCCACCCGTAGAAAAAAAATCATTTTTTGTAGAAAAGGGGTCCTAGGGGGTCATTATTTTATATGTTAGTCCTATAAAATAATGACCCCCATTGAAAAATGACCCCCTTTAAAGTGATACAAAATATACACTCTTTGATATCTTTTTTATAGCGAAACTAATTTTTACATTTTCTGTAACCAGAAAAAAACAAAATGTCGTATGAAATAATTAAGAGATTCACGTAGTCTTTCAATGCTAAAATTGTGTTTGAAAAGAGATTCTTTAATTGTCAAGTAAATAAAATTTCTTTTTTAATATTCCTCCTTATAGAGATTGCTTAAAGAATGATATTCCACTTGTTTTTAGAAATCAAACCATGCAAAAATCAGGTTTAAATACTCTTTAATAGGAAAAATTTAGTTTGTTTTAGTTTGGCAAATCCTATTTGACATGAAAAAGGAGGAAATTTTTACCCCCCCCCCCCAAAAAAAAAAAAAAAAACCCCAAAAATAATAATAAATGAAAAGCAAAAATATAAATAAAACTCTATACCTTTCAATGATTCTGAAAGAAGCTCTAGATAAAATATTGAAATGAAGTTAAGCCTTAAAAAGTTTACACAAGTACTATCATATCATAATATCATAATTTACTTCGCCATGATTAAAGCATACTTTAAATGTTGGTGGAGGTATACTTGAAAGTATTGTGGCAAAGTAACAGTTAAAAATTAGTAGAATAGTAGATAATATTTAGCTTATTTTTAATTCCTTCTTATAGAAAAATAAAGGTAGGGTGTTTTTTTTGCATTTGTTCAGTATTGACTTCCTCCTAAATAAGAAAGGGGGTGGGGTAAGTATAAGACCTAAAATATGCTCTGTAAAGCTATGTGCTAGTGTAAAATACACAGTCATTCTAATGCAAAAACTATACATGTAGACATGCACTTTTGATTTAGCACACAGTATTCATTACATTTCTTTTAACGTAGAACCTACTTCGTATGACATCATAACTGGTAAATGTGTTAAACCTGTGCTAACCCATTAAGACGTCATAATTAATTCAATGCCACTTTTCCCCGTACTTGACAGCTTCAATAAAAATGGTAGAAAATACTGCATTTTGAAATTCACAGAATTCAATCATGCCAACATAATCTTATTTCAATTCATATATTTTTTGGTTTATAATGCTTAATGGCAAAATATTTCTGGAATAAGAGAAAATATGTAGGCACCTTTTATTTACTAGATCTAGACCTAAAGTTGACAAACCCAAGACTATCTAGTGTAATGAAATTACAATGTACATACAACTTTCGTAATAATTGGAATGGTATGTAACCATTTTGAAGGAATGCATAAATCGTAAGAAATCTTTAGTTTCCAGCTATATAGTGTAATATCTTGATGAAATGTGTCTAATTCAAAGATGTACGTGTTGTAGATCTTTTGATCGTGTGTACATTTTTGTGATATCTATAATGAAATGATGTGCATTCCTTTTAACAATTATTTGTTACCTATTCATATTCTTGGTGTTTCATTACAAATTTTAAAGTAAAAGTACAATTTCTGATAAATATTTAATCTGAAAGTAACCCCAAACAGTCATTTAATTATGAAATCCCTTGTAAGTGCAAAAAGGTCAAGAATATGAGTATCGGTAAATAGCCTATCTTTCATTAGTTAGAGCATATAGAGGGGAAAAGTATACATTTTAATCATTTTTTGTAATCATTTGGCTATGTTCTTCATCATATTGAAGATTGAAAACATTGTGACAAAGACTTCTTAAAAATATTTACAAATATAGGGTGCATAATTGACTAAAAAGATAGAGTTCATTTGACAATTTTTTTTTAATGGTTGACTTATCTTTTATGTTAATTGAACATGTTGAATAAAAAAGAAATTATTTTTGATAAAATATTGTTTAATATTATTTAGTTTAAAAAGTTTATAAACGACGATGTTTGAAGTATTTTTGTGATTTTTCATATTCCCTTTATGACAAATACCCCTAAAAAAATTTGAAAATGTAAAGTCGCAGTATGTAAATACCATACCAAGTTTCACAGCCTGTTCTAGATTAAAAAACAAGGAAACATATCATGATATCTTAACTGATTGATAAGCAAGTACTAATTTATCACTTTGAAAAGTTTGAAAATCTTGTGACAAAGACTTTTCCGACATAGGTTCTACCTTAATTCTTGTTTTACTCCACCCTTTTACTCAGTTCTGAGTATATTTTTCAGAGAATTTAATATGAAAATCAGAACAAACATTTTCATTGTTGTAACATCTTCTTTATAATGTATATTGATATGAAAAGTTAATTGAAGACCATTTCTTTTTATGTCCCCGTAATCGAAGATTCGGGGGTATATAGTTTTATCGTGTTCGTCTGTATGTCCGTCTGTCTATCTGCCGGTTTGTTTGTCCGCAAAAACCTTAACCTTTATCATAACTTTTCATTTATTGGAGCTATGACTTTCATGTATATTCCTTGTGACAAGACCTTACTTTGGGTACCACTAAATTTGACCTTTTGACCTTTACCTTGGAGTTTGTCCCATTTTACACAAAAATGCCAAATTTTTACTTTGGCCATAACTTTTAAACGGTAGATACTAGTACTCTCATGCTTCAAATATGTAGTTTTTTGGCATTACCTTTCATTGGATACTAAAAACCTTGACCTTTTGGCCTTGACCTTGGAGTTTTCCGTACTTATGATTTTTTTTACCTTGGCCATAACTTTTGAACGGTAGGGGCTAGGATATTCATACTTCACATATGTAATCCTTGTTACATTAAACATTTTCTTAAGAAATCATCAAATTTGACCTTTGAGTTTGACCTATCTTTCAAAAACTTATCCTTAGCCATTACTTTTGAACAAGTGGTGCTTGGGCTTTCCTATTTTGCAGTTGTATTTCTTGTGAGAAGACCCTACTTTGGGTAACAATATATTTAAATTGTATTTAAGAAAAGTTTAATCTTCGCTAATTTGCCATACAGGGGCATAGCTGTTTCACAAACACATCTTTTATATATATATATATATGAGGATTTGCGGATAAGAGATGGATACCTCAAAGCGTAACAGACGGACGGACGGACATCCCGATCACTTTATACCCCCCCCCCCCCGCTTTGCAAGCGGAGGATTTAATAATATATAATACTGCTGATTTTTTCTGTCAGTTCGATCATTTCCACCATCAAAAAACAATGTTTATCTAACCATTAAGGCTTGATAAATCTTTTACTCCTTTAGATTCTGAATCATTGCATTTACCTTAAAATATGGCTATAATTGTATAATGTTATGATATCAACTTATCATCAGTTTATTCCCAATTAGCTCAGGTGAGCTTTTTGGCCAATATACTTCTTTATCTCATTTTTTTGCTTCCTTAAAATTTTAGCTTTAATCTACAGGGGGTCATTTTTCTACGGGGGTCATTTTTCTTCACGTGGGTTCTGCAAATTTTTAGGGAAGTGACACTTTTTCTACGGGCAAAAGGGTCATTTTTCTACGTCGAATAATGACCGGGGGTCATTTTTTGCTGTCGAAAAATGACCCCCAGTCATTATTCGATGGGGGTTATTATTCGTCTTTACACCGGCCGGACTTTCAAAGACCCAGCGATGCATTGCTAATTATTAGACAATGTTCCATGATAATCGGCCTATGTATATTACATTGCTCACACATTGGTGAACATCGTTCGTATATCGGTTGACTACGGGCCAATGTTTGGTCGAACATCGACCGATGATCGGCCATTATCTGTTGCACACCACTCAACCCCCCGATGACCTCAGATTCAACGGATATTGGACGATACTCGGCAATACATCGGCCGATCCTTGTAAGATGTGTTAATGATGGGTTGTCGATGAGGAGCGATGTGAGGCATCGTTGGAGACATTACTGATTTTTAACTACGAATTATTTCTTACCGATGACCCCACCAATTCGCAAAATGGCCTCAGTCACCGTCCGATCACTAGTGGTGCCCGGTCGGCAACCATGCCATTTTCATCAAAAATGCATCGGTTTCTCATCGTATACCCCATCGCTGGATAATGTGACTGATACTTTACACCACGGATTACCACCGATTACCTGTCTACGGCTACCGACCGGGAAATGTGACCTAGGCATCAGCATCCGATCACCAGTGGTGCCCGGCCGGCAACCACGCCAACTTGATCAAATACATGTACGCATCGATTTCTCATCGTATACCCCATTGCTGGATAATGTGACTGATGCTTTAATAACCAACTACTAGTACTAAAACCCCATTCATATTTCCAAAAACGAACAACGCCCGACGGGTTTTGAAGCAAAAATAGGATTCTTCGGGTAACAGTCGTCTGTTCATCTGCCTTAAACCCCAGTAACATTTCAAAAAAAACGTCCAACGGCCGACGGGTTTTGAAGCAAAAATGGGATTCTTTAGATGACAGTCGTCAGTTCATCGGCCGTTGTCTTGGCCGATTTTGACCTTTTTTTTTGTCGGCCGACCGATTTTGTGTAAATTAGTCCAAGTTTTAATTTTTCATGCGTCGGTGGCCGATTTCTTCAACTGCAGTTATCCGTCGACCTACCTTCGATCATCGTCCGACCATCGGCGGTCAGTTTATTAGGTCGGTCGTCTGTCGTTGAAATTTCGGCCGACGGTTAAAATCAAACTGTAGCTCAGAGATCGATGATCGGGCGACGATTGGCCGACTTGTGAATATTTAACCTATTAAAGTATCAGTCACTTTATGCCTAGGTCACATTTCCCGGCCGGTAGCCGTAGACCGGTAGTAATCGGTAGTAATCCGTGGAGTTAACGATGCCCCAACATCGGTACACATCGGCCTAGTAGTCCTTAAAGAATCAGTCACATTATCCAGCGATGGATATACGATGGGCAACCGATGCGTTTTTTGATAAAAATGGCGTGGTTGCCGGCCGGACTTACAAAGACCCAGCGAAGCATTGCTAATCATAAAACGATGTTCTAGGATAATCGGCCGATGTATATTACATCGCTCATACATTGGTGAACATCGTTCGAACATCGGTTGACTACGGGCCAATGTTTGGTCGAACATCGACCGATGATCGGCCGTTATCTGTTGAACACCACTCAACCCCCCGATGACCTCAGATTCAACAGACATATGACGATGCTCGGCCATACATCGGCCGATCCGTGTAAGATGTGTTAATGATGGGTTGCCGATGAGGAGCGATGTGAGGCATCGTTGGTGACATCGCTGAATTTTAACTACGAATTATTTCCTACCGATGACCCCACCGATTCGCAAAATCGCCTCAGTCACCGTCCGATCACTAGTGGTGCCCGGCCGGCAACCACGCCATTTTCATCAAAAAACGCATCGGTTTCTCATCGTATACCCCATCGCTGGATAAAGTGACTGATACTTTAGCCAGCGATGGGGTATACGATGAGAAACCGATGCGTTTTTTGATGAAAATGGCGTGGTTGCCGCCCGGAAACCATTAATGATCGGACGGTGACTGAGGCCATTTTGCGAATCGGTGGGGTCATCGGTAAGAAATAATTCGTAGTTAAAAATCAGTAATGTCTCCAACGATACCCCTCATAGCTCCTCATCGGCAACCCATCATTAACATATCTTTCACGTATCGGCCGATGTATGGCCGAGCATCGTTCAATATCCGTTGAATCTGAGGTCATTGGGAGGTTAATGCCTAGGTCACATTTCCCGGCCGGTAGCCGTAGACCGGTGGTAATCGGTAGTAATCCGTGGTGTTAACGATGCCCCAACATCGGTCCACATCGGCCCAGTAGTCCTTAAAGTATCAGTCACATTATCCAGCGATGTGCATACGATGGGCAACCAATGCGTTTTATGAGAAAAATGGCGTGGTTGCCGGCCGGACTCATAAAGGTTCAGCGATGCATTGCTAAGCATAAAACGATGTTCCAGGATAATCGGCCGATGTATATTACATCGCTCATACATTGGTGAACATCGTTTGTACACCGGTCGACTACGGGCCAATGTTTGGTCGAACATCGACCGATGATCGGTCGTTATCTGTTGAACACCACTCAACCCCCCGATGACCTCAGATTCAACGGATATTGGACGATGCTCGGCCATACATCGGCCGATCCTTGAAAGATGTGTTATTGATGGGTTGCCGATGAGGAGCGATGTGAGGCATCGTTGGAGACATCGCTGAATTTTAACTACGAATTATTTCCTACCGATGACCCCACCGATTCGCAAAAAAGACTCAGTCACCGTCCGATCACTAGTGGTGCCCGGCCGGTAACCACGCCATTTTCATCAAAAAACGCATCGGTTTCTCATCGTATACCCCATCGTTGGATAATGTGACTTATACTTTAGTGGTGTTCAACAGTTAGCGGCCGCGATCATCGGTTGATGTTCGACCAAACATTGGCCCGTAGTCGACCGGTGTTCAAACGATGTTCACTGACGTATGAGCGAAGTAATATACATCGGCCGATTATCCTGGAACATCGCTTTATAATTAGCAATGCACCACTGGGTCCTTGTAAAGTCTGGCCGGCAACCACGCCATGTTTATCAAAAATTGCTGTTATTGCCCATCGCTGGATAATGTGACTGATACTTTAAGCACTTCAAGGCTGATGTGGACCGAGGCATCGCTTACACCAAGGATTACCACCGATTAAGTATCAGTCACATTATCCAGCGATGGGGTATACGATGAGAAACCAATGCGTTTTTTTTTATGAAAATGACGTTGTTGCCGGCCGGGCATCACTAGTGATCGGACGGTGACTGAGGCCATTTAGCGAATCGGTGGGGTCATCGGTAGGAAATAATTCGTAGTTAAAATTCAGCGATGTCTCCAACGATGCCTCACATCGCTCCTCATCGGCAACCCATCATTAACACATCTTTCAAGGATCGGCCGATGTATTGCCGAGCATCGTCCAATATCCGCTGAATCTGAAGTCATCGGGGGGTTGAATAGTGTTCAACAGATAACGGCCGATCATCGGTCGATGTTCGACCAAACATTGGCCTGTAGTCGACCGATGTACGAACGATGATCTCCAATGTGTGAGCGATGTAATATACATCGGCCGATTATCCTGGAACATCATTGTATGATTAGCAATGCATCGCTGGGCCTTTGTAAGTCCGGCCAGCAACCATGCCATTTTTATCATAAAACACATTGATTGCACATCGTATACCCAGCGCTGATAATGTGACTGATACTTTAAGGACTACTTGGCCGATGTGTACCGATGTTTGGGCATCGTTAACACCACGGATTACCACCGATTACCACCGGTCTACGGCTACCGGCCGGGAAATGTGACCTAGGCATTACAACCGGTCTACGGCCACCGGTGGGGAAATGTGACCTAGGCATTACCATAAAGACAATTTACAAATTTGATGTTACAGGTTTATGTTAAACAGTGTATCTCATTTAAAAACAAATTTAGTGGGGATCTGCATTTAAGAACTGTATTCTTTACTGTGTTTATAAAAATGCTAGTATTGCTTTCTGTCATAAATTCATTGGTGTATGCAATCAAAGCACTTCACAAACAATAAAATATACTAACGGATACCTGACATGGCGGTTCTCTGTTTGACACAAACAAAAAGGCAAGGTTGGAATTTGATTGCAATTAAATTATACGTAAAAATAACTAAGCAATCCAAATGTTTCAACACACAGAACAAAAATATAATATATTCATATAAAAAAATATATAGTGTTTTATTAATCTGTTTCTCTAAATACTCATATATACATGTAATCTAAACACAAAGGTCTGCATTTTGTCTAATAAAGGACAAACGGACTTTCAAATGGTTGTCCGAATACAAAACCAGGCTGTTCGTATGGATGTGGTTATTCTTCCCCAGGTATTTTCCATCTAACCTCTTTGCCACAGGAGAGTATACAAAAAAAAAAAAAAACTAAGTATGTACATCCACAAGAGGCATTAAATAGGACTACGAAACGAATAACCCTCAGTTGAAGTTAAAAATGTGAATTTTAAAGGTAGAAATATTTGATATCATTGTCATTAATCGTGTGTTTAAGATTTTTTAGTATCTGTATTATGAATCCTTAACACAATGGAAACGTGATATTCCCATGAGGTATTCAAACCGTTTTTAGGTCATACGTATTTTGAAACTCCTACAAATTGCACGGAGATTTTACATAGGAATAAAAATGGCCAACAAAAATGTGCTTTTATGGACCTTTACTTTAATAATTATAATTTGTAAGTATATATTTTACCTTGTAATTTACTCCTATGAATTTGACAGAATATAGTGCCAGATTGTAAGAATATGACGTCTATCAATGTAGAAGGTAGACTATGAGGGCTTTAATACAAAGTTTAAAATGAAGCCTAGCAGGTTACCTAAAGTTAAAACATATATTGTTCCAATGTCATTTTTTAATCAGTTGCTGGTATTGTGGAATCTGCATCAAGGAGCTACAGATCTCGCAAAACAAGTTCCTCCGCAGGACTGTAAGAAAAATAATGTATTATCCATTGTATTTCATTTCGTAGTTTGTCAGTGTACGCTTATTATAATATATGAATTAATGTTAATATTAAGTGTAAGTTACGTTACATGCTTTAGAGTTATCTTTATTGATTGTTTTTGGTATACTTTCACATATATGGTTTTATATATATATAAAATATATATATAATATATATATATATTTTTCTACCTTGTCGTCCCTGATCAAATGAAATTTTATCTATAACTTACTTTATTGCTTGACAAGTGGTATTGAAAAACAATATCGTAAATATTTGAAGTAAGTGGTCTTATGAAAAGCATTTTTAGAAATCTGTATTGATGGCCTGTCAGTTTCCAAGAGATTATAATCATAATGATTGTTCTATGTGGTAAAAAGAAACGATATGAATTGCTCATTTTATTCTAGATATATTTTACGAATGTGCAATGAAGACAAACCATTTTTGTATTTTAAATGCTGAGTTACTTTGTCCTTTTTTACTGGAGCGTGTATTAATTTCTTTGTCTTTTCGTGCACTAATTAAATCAGTTAACACTCAGAAATGAGTATGAAGTCTTTGATCTTTGCATGTTTGTTTTCTTTTTGTTTGCATTTTATCGGCTCTCTCGAGAATATTTATAATTAACTCTAATACAGACGCCACCATTTGCCTGTGGAGGACTGCAAATTTAGACTTTTATGCTCGGAACTCAGAGCCTTTGAGCATACAGTGAGGGATCTTGTTCGTGTACGTACTCCGATAGGGGGTTTCTGTTTATACGGTCTCATCCAAAGAAACGGTCTCAAGTCCTGCATTTGGATTCATACTCCCTAACCTATGAACTTCATATCCCAAAAATCTAGGGCCAACCCTCATACCGTTGACCCACGCAAAGTACGATATTTACATTGTGCATATTGTAAAATATTTCTTTCTCAACTTCATCTTTCACTGACCATTAGAATCAACCTTTATTCAGTTAATGTCAGAATAAACCGTAGACCATTCTAATGTGCCTAAAAGCAGTTTCACATCGTTTACATGTACTTTGCATAGTTTACGTCACGGTATGAAAAAATTGTCAAATATTTTGTTATATTTTTAGTCCCTAGCCGTAAATTTAATGTTTAATCGCTGTCTTAATGTATGGAATATCGTCTTGTCCTCAGAACTAGACTGTAAGAATGGTTAATTATTTTCACAGCGCTTGCACTCTTAATAGAAGGCCGTGGGTCCGAGCTCCGGTCAAGACTTACCGAAGTTGCTTAAGATAGGTAGCAAGTGTTTCTTCAACAAGCGCTAAGCACTTTGAAGTAAAAGTTGCTGTTCCTTAGATCCCCGTGTCAGAATAAAACTCACTCACTGCTCAATGGCCCCTAGTGCCGAGTAAAGTATAAGTCACATTATCCAACGATGGGGTATACGATGAGAAACCGATGTGTTTTTTGATGAAAATGGCGTGGTTGACGGCTGGGTAATACTAGTGATCGGATGGTGACCGAGTCTTTTTTGCGAATCGGTGGGGTCATCGGTAGGAAATAATTCGTAGTTAAAATTCAACGATGTCTCCAACGATGCCTCACATCGCTCCTTATCGGCAACCCATCATTAACACATCTTTCAAGATCGGCCGATGTATGGCCGAGCATCGTCCAATATCCGTTGAATCTGAAGTCATCAGGGGGTTTGAGTGGTGTTCAACAGATAACGACCGATCATCGGTCGATGTTCGACCAAACATTGGCCCGTAGTCGACCGATGTACGAACGATGTTCACCAAATATAAGGGATGGAATATACATCGGCCGATTATCCTGGAACATCGTTATTTGATTAGCAATGCATCGCCGAACCTTTGTAAGTCCGGCCGGCAACCACGCTATTTTTCTCATTATGTTCTATTTCACCAGTTCAACCGAACATAAATTATTTATAAATTCAAAACTCAAACACATGTTTAGGAACGGCATCGCCTGCGTCTGTGCAACAGACATTTATTATACATAAATGTTACAAATAATATTCTTCTTTGAAACAACATTCTACAAAATAAAAAACGAAAATATTAAATCATATCAGATATATACATTATAAAGTAGGATGGGTGGGCGGGGACTTGTTGCACTAAGCGCAGCGAAACCTCGAATAACTTCTAATTCTTAATACCTGGACACAGGTAAACTACATGTTCCGCACGATTTCATTTGTACTCATATCAATCGTTAAAATCCAATCAAATCTTAGATACTATAAATACTTTCTAAACACGTAAACAAACAACACCACGTGTTTCCGATACCAATTATAAATATATTTATGTTCTATTTCACCAGTTCAACCGAACATAAATTATTTATAAATTCAAAACTCCAACACATGTTTAGGAACGGCATCGCCTGCGTCTGTGCAACAGACCTCGACCAATAAAGACAGAAGCAAAAACCCACACTTTATATACCCAAATTTTTCGTAACTGACAGTTGCTGTCTAAGATTTTCTGACACATAACCATCTTTAGCCGTCTCAGATTTCCACCTGCCATGTTTTTTAAATAGTCTATCACAAACACCATGGTTGGCCGCTGCAGTAGCCCCGCCAGCGCGAAGACTATGCAGACCAAACTTAGTTCTATCTAAACCCAACGATGCGAGCGCTTCCAGAAGAATCTCTCTAGCCCTTGTATATGACAAGCACTTTTCTCCTCTTAATTTGTATGTGTTAGAATTTTTACAATAAGTGATAGATCTAAACAAATATTCATTTGATTGGTCGTTAATGTTTGCTAGACTGAGATATCTTCTGGTCATTCTCACAGGATATGTAATTTCATTCGTACATGACACAACTACATTGCTCCCCTCTTTATAACAATCTGTTTTGCTTTTCTGAATAGTAAGAGTCATATAATTGTCATAAAAACATATATCTGATCTCTTCAAATGAACAAGTTCTGAAAATCTTAAAAAACCAGCATAACTTAATAAGCACATATATCAATATGGATATTTTTCTGGTGAATAACAAACCATATTCAACACCAAAAGAGTCCATAATTGTTTTATTATATAGTCCGAATTCGAATAGATAAGACATTGAATGCCGAATGACGACGCCACTTTAATTTACGAACTTCCATTGTTGAAAATAAAAAAAAGTCTCCATATTACTGTTTCTAACCTCCGTGTTTTCCTTTCTGAGTTTCCCTATGCGTAACTCAGTCTAAATGTCAAAAAATAATCCTGAAATAGGTTTGAATAATTATTTTCCTGCTCAGATACGTAGCTCGCTGCGGCCGTTGCAACCATTGTTTACAACGTTGTTTGATATTTTGATTGTGACGTCACAATGCCGTTGCACGCGCATTGCCCCTCTGGTGAATACGGCCTAAAATCCGGTGAATATGTAGTGTTATGAACTGTTTGCGTTTGTATAGATTATATAGGGAATATAAATAGACTATATAATAAATTCTAATATCTAACAAAGAACACGATTCACCTCCGTAAATAGCACACAACTGTTTCAGTATATTGGAGGTAATAGGTTCTTTTTTATTTATCAACTGTTTCCCGATAGTTCTATGGCATCCCTCTCTGGCTGAAATAGTAAGTTCGGATGAACAGGGATTAGGAAATCCCGCCAATTTATGCGCCCAGCTAATTGCATAAAAAGCCTCGTCAATTGTCCCTGCACTGCTACATGTATTACTGAGACTTGTTAAATATAACGATACATGGAAATCCGTTGCAGGAAGATATGAAATATTATGTGTAAAACACCACTTACGAAATTTATTGAAGGCATATCCGTACGTTTTTCTTGTGTTTTCAGCCTTGGAATTCATGATTAAATCCGGAAGTTTCTTTGCCAGCGATTGTAAGGAGGGATGAGAGGTCCTCCATAACGAAATCCAATTTCCAGTTTTGAAAACATCTGCAAAACTAAAATAAAAGTGATATTACCGACCATGCTTGGAAACCCAAGCCTTGTCGCAGTAGACCTTGTCGATAAGCACGGCCTTGTCTTTCCATTCCTGACCGTGCCGGCTTAAAAAGAAATGCATTCTAATTAAGGGCCATGTCAATCTAATAATAAAACTTGACCTTGCCATAAACTTGGCCTTGTCAAAATAAACACAAAATAAATTCAAACATTAATATGTACACAGACCATGCCTTCTAAGGCCATGTCATCAGACTCCACTGAGTCTTACAGCTAATACTCTAGAATTAAAGCTGTCAGAGCCAAACAGGCTGTTCAAATTTTTGCCATGCATAAAAATATTCTGATATGGAGAAAATTCCAAAACATCAACTACACACTGTTTATACTTCATATTTTCATCAAACAGTAACGTCCAAAATGCAACAGACGGCCATTTTGGAACAATTAATGTACCCACACATTTACACGCTATTACATGTTTTATAGCTTTACTCACAAGACAAATAGGTGGTACTAACCAATTATTTTCAAAACACCAGTTTTGAGTAAAAGCATCAACTGCTTCAGTCTCCGGGTACCAAAAAAGGGAGTTAAACCTCGTTAACTTTGTGTTATACACACTTGCGAATCTATCAATAGTATGAGGACCCTACATTTGGTCAACAAAACTAAAAAACTCTTGAGTTGTTTGCCAATCTTCATAATCGACTAAATTAGACAAATAATCTGCTTTTGTGTTTTGGTTTCTAGGTATCCAACAAATTTTCAACGAAATAGAATTTTCAACACATTTAGAAAAAATGTCTAAAGCTAAATCTTGTAAATGTAATTTAGTGCTACCTCGTTGTACAATTTTTACACAATTTTGATTGTCAGTATGCCAAAGTAAACTCTTTCCAATAAATGAACTGGCAAATGACTCTAAAGCTAACTGTATAGCTTTAAGTTCTCTCCACGTGGAGCTCATAACAGATTCATTCAATGACCAAGTTTTATGAAAAACCTTTTCGTCAGCTTCTACAGTATATGCACCAGCTGCAACGTCACTGGCATCTGAAAACACAAGCGTTATTGGTAACGAGTCTTTAACTAACAGTTTCTGATTCAACTTATCAAGATTTTCCTTCCAGAAGTGCAACTCTGATTTTACTGCTTCTGGAAATAAAAAACTGATTAAGCAATCCCAATGACTTCTGCTCTCTATAGCTAAATAAATGTGTCTGGTCATCAAACTTGTTACATTACCAACAACTGGTGACATGGAAATAACTTTCCCAGCCGCTTTTGCGAGATCTCGAGCTGTAAAGTTGGGAAATCTATCAATAAGTAATTCTATCGAGTTCTGAGCATCAGAAAGTCGTCTTTCAGGTATACGTAGAGAAAATACACTGGTATTCCATACCAACCCTAACCACTCCAAACACTGGACAGGCTGAAAAATAGACTTTTCAATATTAATTAGCAAACCTGCTTTTTCTAAAGTCTCTTGAACTAAATTTGATGCTTTAACACACGTTTGTAAATCTTTACCAAAACCAAGACCGTCGTCCAGATACAAAACAATGTCAATTCCGCAGCTTCTCCAATACTTCACGATGGGTCTTAGACACTTGGTAAAAATATAAGGTGCAGACGTTAGACCAAAAGGTAAAACATTGAAACAATAAAACTTATCTTTCCAACAGAATGAAAGAAAAGTAATCTGAATTTTACAAATATCTATGTGGTGGTAGCCTGACTTTAGATCAAATTTAAACAGAAAACAATCTTTGTTGAAAAAATTCAAAGCAATACGCCAGTCTTCAAACTTTACTTTTCTTTTGTCTACAAAATAATTCAATTGACTCAAATCCAGAATAAGTCTCTTTTTACCAGACCCTTTATTTCTGCAACACTTAGTGGACTGACCACATGTGGCTGAAAAGGAACCTCTTGTACGCAGCCGCTCTCAAGAAGATCTGAAACAGACTGATCAACAAATTGTTGGTTTTTCATTGCAGATTTGTTATTATTTAGTCTCATGCGTGGTGGTACTGTAACAAAAGGAATAGCATAACCATTTTTGATAGTATCTAATATGAACTCATTAGTGCTTATGGACTTCCAAAACTCAAAATGTTTGCGTAAACTGCCTTTCACCCCTTTACCAATATCAGGTAAATTTTCAAAATAATTTACTTGCTGTACAAATGATTCAAACTGATCAGTAAAAATAGATTCATCAACGAAATATACATACTGATTCTCATAATCACTGGGTTGACGAGCTTGTGCTTGGTTTGTTGGTTCTGGCTGGGGCAGTGCATGCGGATTTCCAATGGCCGAGCTTATGGCAGTTGTAGCACACGTCGTATGGAGAGGCCTCCTTACGCTTGTAGGGACGAAAATTACGGCCAGAACCACCAGACCTACCATCAGGTAGCGAAGTTGTTGCAGAACCAGACTTGGAGTATGGCTGAAAACGGCGTTTTTCTTTGATAGCTCGTAATGCTCGGTTTTCAGCTTGACGTAGACGTTTTTCGTCCTCAGAGTCGGACGCCAAATCATCACTTTCATACTCACAGACTGTCGACCACCCGGCCGGAGATTTATCAGCGATCCTGATGAGCTTGTTACGTTTAGTAACCTTGGAAATGAGCTCTGTAACGATGCTCAATGTGGAAGAATCTGAAATGCGCTTTTTAAGTTTATTCAAATCACCCAATATTTCAGTATTAAAGTTAAACTGAATTTTGTTCCCTTCACTCTTGAATTTTACAGAGACCTCTTTTTTAATGGTTTTTGTTAAATTTTCGATGTCGTTACCCGTAGAGAGTTCCTCCTTGAGAGTATCAAGTTTGTTGTCCAGGTAAGACTTGAACAGGTTGAATGTATCGGCCAAGTCCGCACTTACACGGGGACTAGAGTATCCAGAGGTCTCCTCAGAATTAGCCGTCTTGCGAGTGGTTTTCCGTTCACCAGCGGGTTCTTGTAGTACAGTTTCGTCTAGAGACTCATCTTCCTCCCGGTATTGGGCCAAGAAATCTGTTTTTTGCCGAGACATCTATTCGACTTTTTACTTGTTGCACTAAGCGCAGCGAAACCTCGAATAACTTCTAATTCTTAATACCTGGACACAGGTAAACTACCTGTTCCGCACGATTTCATTTGAACTCATATCAATCGTAAAAATCCAATCAAATCTTAGATACTATAAATACTTTCTAAACACGTAAACAAACAACACCACGTGTTTCCGATACCAATTATAAATATATTAAAACGCATTGGTTGCCTATCGTATGCATATCGCTGGATAATGTGACTGATACTTTAAAGACTACTGGGCCGATGTAGACCGATGTTGTGGCATCGATAACACCACGGATTACTACCGATTACCACCGGCTACCGGCCGGAAAATGTGACCTAGGCATAAAGGTCTAAATTTGAAGTCCTTTTCCAAGTAAATGGTGACATCTCTATATGAGTGTAAATTCTCGAGCGAGGCGTTAATCGACATAAATAAATAAATCAATTCGTCAACATTACATATGTAGTTTTACTAACTTGGTCCTTGATAATTCGAATACCTATAACATAAATTGAAATAATGGTGTATAAAATTCAGAATTTTAACTTTTTTTCACCATTTAATGTTGACTCTTTAATACATGGATAATTAGATAATATCAGATTCACACGATCAGAAAAATTTCTTATTATTGATTATCTTAATTCTTACAGAGACACATGGATGATTATCGTGATTGTTGTTTCTTGTTTGTCAATACTAGCCGTTCCATTTGTTTTAATCATTTGTGTGAAATGTGGATGTTGTAAGGTTGTACAAAAGACCACCCCAGGTCAACATGAAAGTAAGTAAACGACGGATAAGTATGTGCTCAAAAGATAAGATTTAGTTGATTTGCATGCTTCAATTTTTGAAGGATTTTTGTATATATAAAGATTGCATTATATTGAATATAAATATTGAGAGAGCAACAATAAAAAAAATATCTCTAAGAAAAAAAATTAAAGTCTGCTTGAAAAAAAAACAGCATTTAATAACAATATTTGAATAACTTCCACATTTTCATTTGGTTTAGTAAAATTTTTTGATTATAAACAAGATATCGGTGGAAACAATTTATCTATGAAAAGATTGCATTGACCTTATAATTATAGTTTAAGATTATCTATCCTCTTAAACTTTACGTATTCTGAAATGTATGTAATAAATGACTAGTCTATGGGAAGATAAAAAAATTCAATTTTTCCGAATAGTTTGAAAATATTGTTTTTAGATAAAAAGTGTTCAAACAAAGGCTTTCAGAAATAAAGATGTCTTTTTATGAGACGTTTGTTTGATTTTTAAATGAGAGCAGCTTTTAGCTATTTCTGATTTTTCCTAGCAATAAATTCCATATTACCCATGACAAAATTTTCAAACCTACCTGACAATGAATGACAAACTTCCCCTGTACAAAAGAGCTTTCGAGTTTACCCCCTTTATCTTGTTTGTCAAACATATTTAAACGAACAACTTTTAAAAAGTCTGTCTGATATTTTTCTTCTACTGCAAATTGGAATTTTTCCCGGGGTCGTTATTTGATAAAATTTTTCAGTTCATAAATTTTTATGAAATAATTCATAATAATTTTACTTGATTCCATGTACATTGATTTCATTTTTTGATCAGAAATTAGAAATATTAATCAGCTCAACAAACAATTGTGACGTCAAATGAAATGTACCCAGGTGTTTATAACAAATTTAGCCCATCGTGAATGTCATCTGTAAAAACAGAATGCAAAAAAATATATAGAGATTTTTCAAACTCAAAAAGTCCTTGGTCATACATATACAATCTAATGGGAAATTGAGAAAAAATAATACCTCTACCTGTACCTTTGGAATCCCTAACTTATGGTCACTTAAAAAAACAACTGCATTCATAATACATGTTTTCTTTGAATATCACCACTTAATTCATGCATTTAGAAAAACACGTTCTTGCAGTGGTTCCGCAAGGGCAACAATATGGACAACCAGGAGCTATGTATGGTCAGCCTCAGAGCGGAATGCCTCCTCAGTACGGACAACCACCTCCATACGGACAACCAATGCAATACGGACAACCACCTCAATACGGACAACCGAACGCTTTTGCACAACAAAATGCCTTTGGGCAACCAGTTGAAAATCAGTTTTCTAATGGTGGTGCAAAATACTGAGCATGTGACAATTTGATATTTGAGTATGTGCATGTGGAACATGAAATATCAAAATATAAATCAGTATAATTATATTTCTTACTGTTATTTTATAATTAAGGTGTTTATTGTTTGTATATGATAATTTATATGTGTGGAAATGCAAAAAAAATTAATGTCTTCTTTTTCCCCAGTTGATATTTTAATCTTTCCTGTCAAAAAGAATACATTTGAATGAACACCAAATCTTAATCTTTAATGTACTAGAATTCGAACATTAGAAAAAAAAATCAGGAGTGTGCATGAATGTGAGAATATTTCTTGACGATTATAAGTAGAAAAAAGCCTACATCAATGATGTGTAATTTAAGCACATGGATCCCTGTTTACTAAAAGATGATAGAATGTATAAGACAGCTGTTCCGGGTAGATAAAAAGCTAAGTCATCATTTATCTGTTCATCAGTGCCCACTTTGTTGAGAGGTTGTCGTTCTCTCAAGACAATGTTATATGTGTTTTGAAATTTACTATTATCATCTTTTTAAAATTAACTACCTGTAGTCATACGAATATTAATATTACAAAAGAACTTCCGTATATTCCCCTAATGTAGATGTAAAAGTCAGAGCCTCTCGCAAAAGTCCTATCCTCTTTCTCTCTCTTTCTCGATCGAACAGACAAACGCGACCTTTGAAAGTACCAAATCCTTTTTAAAAAGAATAAAAGATAGAAATATTCGAACGTGTGTGACAATGTTGAAGAGATTTTACTTGATGTCGTTCAAAAGACAAAAGGTAATATGTTCTCGATTTCTAGAGGTAAACTTGCTATGTTTCTTAGGACGTATATACCTAGTTCTACTTTAAAAAGAATACCAAATAAATAGCTATGAATTCTTACTGTTAGACGTCATGCTATTGACTTTTGAAATTTAGTGTTCGGATATGAACTAAATGTGAACTTTCTGCACTACACATAGGTTTAAATCATGGGTCGAACTTCTAGATCAATGACACACATTATTATTGATTCAGTTCCATTGAATCCGAGGCATATATGGGTCGGATACCTTAAAAGCATAACATTGTGGTATCTAGTTTTGTTTTGTTTTTATCAATGACAATGTACGTAGAAAATCAATAATCTATAAAACGTAAAGAAAACATCTTTAATCTTGTAACACGTTGCAACAAATCTTTATTCCACAACAATATAGGTAATTTTGCAATGATTCTTTGAAAAATGAATCAATTTTAAAATACTATGTGCATTGAATGCAGTAACCATGTTAAAATGTGCATCTAATGATTAAAAAAAGGAAATAATTGTTACAGTATTATAATTTAGTTTTGAAAATTAAAAGAAAAGGGCGTACAATACATCAATCAATAATCATGCAATTAAAAGTTAGTACTTATGTAATAAACTCTTACAGACACAGTTACAGATATTTATTTAAAATTAATTTTAAGTGGTGTGTAGGATATACACCACGAAAATCTAAATCGATCGAGAAAATTTAGTACGTCATATATTTTTGGCTTTTATTATTATAGAGAATTCTTCACAGATTCAAATCTTATAAATAGATATTTTGGAAAAGGAAATCTAAACAGCAAAGCTAACCATAAATCAATATTGTCACTCTAAAACATTAAAATTTTATTAATCAAGCATCCAGTGGACATAAAAGGAAAGAACACAGAATCAGATTACCCTTCTTCGCAAGCCAAGGGTTTTCGGTCCATAATTAACACTGTGGGGAGTGTTACGAACCGAAAACCCTTGGCTTGCGAAGATGCACATTACCAGGTGGTGAAGTGCTGTAAACCAATTATTATACGCGTCATTTTTTATTCGCGACTGACCGCCAGAGAACTAATCCGCGACGATTAATATCCGCGAACGAGTGGTCACATTTTTTTTTTATTTCCACGAGTATTTTTGAATCAAATTAAAATTTTTTATCCGCCCATAAACTAGGTAAAATGGTGGTGTGAGGTCTGCTTACGCATTTTTCAAGACATTCTGTGCATTGCGTCCATTTAAAATCTTATATCCGCCCCTAAAGTGGGTAAAATGTTTACCATGAGTATACTCCATATACACATTTTCACAACGCTCAGACGAAAATCAGGAAAAAATCTAGGAGATTAAAATTGATTTAAAACTCTCAATTGTTAAAGTGCCTCATACTAATTGGGTAATCGACGCTTTCCAAGATCTACATAGCCCAGGGGCAATTATTATAAATGGTTGGGACAGAGCAGGACTGGGCCATAATTAGCAATAATTAACCAGGCTACCTCGGATCTCGGCTCGTCTGTAACAATAAATGACCAAAAATAACACAAGCTGAAATGATTATTGACATTTTAATCATTTTTAGATTTGCCATTCGTTTTTATTTTTTCTGAATAATTGAAATTAAATTTCAACTGCTTCTTGTACAATAACAGAAGAGTTCTTCCGTGATTAATTATTGAACCGTCGGGATCGGTATTGAAAAAAGGGCAAATAACTCTAAATAAAACATAGGGCGTATTTGTTTCCCCAAAACTGGGTTTAGTTTTGAACCAGTTTTGTAAACTGTTCATTTGTTTCACAAACTGGTTTTAAACTAGTTTAAACCCAGAACCGGTTTTCCATTTGTTTGACTGCAACTGAAACCAGTTCGTTAAACCAACCAAACCACCCCCGATGATGGTTTATTTGGTTTACGAAAGAGCGGGGAGTATTCCAATATGGCGGTGATGAAAGATGGTGACTATTCTAATAAAGAAAAAAAGTTATAAATAATTGTTTTTCGGGGACAAACAACTCTTTTGACTTAAATGCCACATTCTGATATTTGATGTTTTACATATAAGGCTTCAGAGAATAGATAAATGCAGCATTATGCATATATGAAAATAACGGTGTTTGTTATATAATAATGAACACAAAATGTTAAATTTTACTTTTCAAAAATAAGTTCTGAATCATTTGGACAAACTTCAACATTCATGGTAAAATGTATAACAAAGTGTAAAGACAGCTTAAATATTGGAAATCTAAAGAGTATTTATAAATACTCGAGTGTTTATATTTCCATTTTCAAAAATGTTGAAATTGTCCATTTAATTTATCCTTGAAGCATTTAAAACATAAATACATGTACTGCAGTTTTACTATAAGTAAGAAAATCAAAGAACATAAATACGTTATAATTTCTTGGATTATTTTATTAAGAAAAAGATTTTAACAAAATTTACATGTGTAACGTTAATTTGGTTAACATTGTACATGTATTATGTTGTTCTGCATCTTTTTGACGCCATCTTGTATGCTTTACCGAGGTTAACCGGATTGAAATTGAAACCAGTTTGAAAAACTAGTTTCAAACCTTAAACCAAAACCCAAACCAGTTTATGTGCAACAAATTCGCCCATAATAAAGGAATTCAGTGGACCTTCAGATATCCGGACGCCAGATATCCGGATGCTTCAGTATCCGGACGATTTTTCATCGGAACGAAATTTTAAAATGTTATTCTCTCATGTTTAAATGGTGATTCAGATATCCGGATGCTTCACATATCCGGACAAATTGACTGGGAACCAAAGCGTCCGGATAAATGAGGGTCCACTGTATAATGAACAACTGGTTCGTGACAATAAATATCCGCGAGCAGAGAATACTCGCGGAACTCGCGTATATTTATCGCACGCGTATAATACTTGGTTTACAGTAAACAATATGCACCTATTGATTTATAACTTACTA
This sequence comes from Saccostrea cuccullata, assembly GCF_032062105.1. Classification (NCBI taxonomy): domain Eukaryota; kingdom Metazoa; phylum Mollusca; class Bivalvia; order Ostreida; family Ostreidae; genus Saccostrea; species Saccostrea cuccullata. The sequence continues at coordinate 188,512 of NW_026926557.1, read as the reverse complement.
ACAATAGAAAGATTCAATATCAGTATTAGTGTAACGACGGTCCTGCATTAATGTTTTAATACCTGTAGTATGAAACCTTAGAATACAATGGGCACTTGATATTGCCATAAGAATGTTTTTTTTAGGTCATAAGCATTTCGAAATTCCCGAATTCTGATCAGAAAATTCTATAAAGGGATAAAGATGGCAGGTGGACAGACGATACATGTGTTATGGACCTTTATTCTGATGATGATAATTTGTAAGTATACTATTCTTACATTCCTATTTGCTTTAACGAGTTTAAGAGAATAACAAGTTCACATATCGTCAATTTTGTATCAAGCTAACAGTTTTTTGCTCTATTGATAACGAGGTTATTTCAGGTAGACGCGACCATGCAGTAGCAGGATAACAGGAGTAGTTTAAATTCCTAAAGCAGTTGAATAAAGGAATAATATATTACATATTCACTTTTTCAGGCTTTTAAAAATGTCTTTTTTTTCAATTTCTAATCAGTGGCGGGAATAGTGAATTCTGCAACTTACAGATCTCGCAGGACTTACGTCTCCACTGGACTGTAAGAAAACATTCTCTATTATCGTTATAGATTGTTCTTATACCATATAATTTATGTGGTCCTATTTGTATAACCTTTGAAATGCAGCAATAGGCTTTCAATATGTTATAATAACAATCACACATGTATAATTGTATTATTGTCTATAAATGGATTCATCACATAAAACGTGTAAAAGAGCAAAACTTTTCAAAAGGAAAAAAGCAGAAAGTTCGTCCACGGTACTTTTTAGTTTCTTATTCTCTTCCAAGGAAGACAGGCACTTCATCTATTAGATTTGAAAGGTCTTTATTCTAATACATTATTTAAAGTAGGACAAAATCAATTTGCTGATGAATGTTTGAGTATCATAAAACACTCATTGTGATCATCTTTGTTATTGATTGTGTAAACAAATGAAGAAAAAAAAGACCCGAACAAAAGAACATAATTATTATTATGCATAAGAAAGCTAGATAAGTTTAATGTCACTTCTAAGTATCTACGTATACAAGTAAGAGCATTCACTGTCGACCTTTGATCTCCTTGGTAAAGAAGAAGGAGTGATCCGGAGTCAAAATTGATATAAAATAAAAACCTTACAATGGCATAAACATGATCAATGTCAGTTAAAACAAAGTCCAATAATAGGTTTTTCTTAAAGATAAGATGATTATGAAAGATAAAAAAAATATACTCGTGAATTGACATGAAACGAAGTTATTAAAATCCTCGTAACATCAATTCTTTGACATTGACTTGCCTCTGTATAAACATCAGACATGCGCCTGAACGTTTTTAAGTTTGGAAACGTATCACCAAATGCAGGTGATAGTGGAATATTAAAATGCATAAAGAAAGAAAGTTGACATAAGAAAAAGTTCAATAATCTCGTTAGCTGCAGATCTGTAGCTACAATTTCCTAGCTCATCCTTTTACAGGATAGGTGTGAGTTGTCCATTCAATAGTTAGTAGAGTGACCAAATACGAGACGAATGTCGAAAATATTATGTGGTGTCCTTCAAAGTAAAAAAAAAGTTAACTAGGATTTATAAATTTGACTTAAAGTATCTTGAAAATGATAAATCTAGTGAAGAGGGAACAAACCAATTCCTTACTCCTCTTTCAAAGTGATACTAATATCAACCCAAGTTTTAAAAGACAATATCAACTACATTAATTTCCTTAAGCTCGAGCTTCTACTATAGTAAATAAAAGATCAAATTATTACGACACTAAAATTTCAAACTGTCTGAGCTCACATTATCAAAATGCGAGTTCTTTAAATGTGGAAATTTATATAATAATGTAAATTTGTCGAATATCTCAACTTCACATGAATAATATCGATATGGAATCTGAAACAGATTTAATTTCATTCAATTTCCAACACCCAAAAAATTAGAAAAGTTTCAAAATAAATGAAGTTATCAAATTAGATTTTAAAAGAATCATAAAATATGTATTATTCCACGTATTGAGAAATATAGTCTTCCTAAAGAGTAAAAGATTCATTGTTTGACACGCCGGGTGAAGATAAAATTATTAATTATCCAAAAATGTTCTTAATTTACAGAGATACATGGATGATTGTTATGATTGTTGTCAGTTGTTTGTCAATGCTAGCTGTTCCATTTGTAATAATCTTATGTATAAAATGTGGATGCTGTAAAGTAAAACAAAGAACCTTCCCGGTTCAAAGTAAGTAAAATGATTTTTTTTAGTAAAATATATATATATATATATATATATATATATATATATATATATATATATATATATATATATATATATATATATATATACTATATATAAAGTAATCTATATTTTTTTTCCTTTCTTCGGTTTGTATCTTACGGTGGTATATTTAGGAAACGCAATTATTTTCTTTTTAAATACCAGAAAAAAATTATCTTGTGAAAACGACATAATTATCTTGTGAAAACGAGATATTACTTTGTGAAAACGACTTATAATCTTGTGAAAACGACTTATAATCTTGTAAAAACGAGTTATTATCTTGTGAAAACGAGAAATTATCTTGTAAAAACGAGAAATTATCTTGTGAAAACGACATAATATAATAAGTCGTTTTCAAAAGATAATATCTCGTTTTCACAAGATGATATCTCGTTTTCACAAGATAATATCTCGTTTTCACAAGATAAAAAAACTGATCAAAAATGAAAAAAATGAAAGGCATTTATATGAATAAAAAAAACTCTACCTTTTAGTAGCTGTACCAACTGGACAGCAGTATGGACAGCCAGGGGCAACAATGTATGGTCAGCCTCAAAGCGGAATGCCTCCACAGTACGGGCAACCACTTCAGTACGGACAACCATCTCAGTACGGACAAACAAATCCATTCGGACAACAAAGTTCATACGGACAACCAACCGGTTTTGGACAGCAGAGTGCCTTTGGGCAACCAGACGAAAATCAGTTTTCCTACAGAACTCAAAAATACTAAACAAATGTTCACGTTAGTTAATGTTATTTTGAGAATAAATTGATGTTAATATATTTACGCATTATCTTACAATACAATACAATACAATACAATACAATTATTTCTATAGCGCATTATAATAATGACACTCTAGTGCGCTTCACATTAAAATAGATATAAGCTTACAAAATGGCGAACAAATTACTTTAAAAAATACATAATACATATTTGTGCATAAAAATAGGATATATATCTAAAAGACTCCATGTGTACTAAAAGACTATAAAATATTACGTTGCGTGGGAGTCACTTTAATAGATTTACAACTAATGAAACATTTAATAAAAAAAAATATGAAAGGAAACTGTACTCGATCAGTAGAGCACGAAATAAAAAAATTAATTCAGAACCGAGTGCAACTTCTTGTGCTCGATAAATATACAGATTTTTCTCTGGGTGGCACTGTAGCTCTCTGGTTGTTCATCCAAACATTTTTCCAGACCAGCAAGCTACAGATATGCAGCTTTGAAGATTCATGGTTGCGATGACCATGCAAAGTTCATGAAGTACTGAATTACTAACCATTTTAATTTATTAATTATTCATATTAACATTGACTTCCATACCTTTTTCTCATTTCTAAAATGATGTCTTGTAGCAAATTTTCAGTGTTTTCAATCAAATCCGACAATCCTCTATATTTGAATAAAACAGAAGAAAACATTGCAGCTCTGGAGGTCAAACTCTGGCACTGACTTCTCAAATAACACATTGCCTCTCTACCTTTCTGTTTCAATTCGCTGTAAACATCACAGAGGACCTCAAGAACTTCATTGTTTTTTTGTGTTCGTCTGGGAAGATATGCACTTAGAAACATAATCATGTTCGTCAATAGTTGACTTTTTCTCAGAAATGGTTGCATTGTTTTCAAGTTTCAACATTTTTCTGGATTTACAAACCGGGAGTACAGGGAGCTGAACTCTTGAAGACGAACGAGATGTCAATGGTGAAATTGCACCTCGTTTGCATATAGTAGTGTTCAAATATGATTGAGTAGAATGTTCAAATTTTTGTATGAAGTTGCATACATTAATCACACGTGAATGGCAATTCCTGCACACCATGGCGTCTCTTTTCAACAATTCTTGGCACAAATGATCACCAATAATGCGATTTAAATTGTCAATAAACTTTTCATTCATACATTTCCAACCAGAGAGCTTAAAACATGTCACATCTTTTGCAAAACATATAAAACAGTCAATGGTTAGATTTTTTGTTGGCGTCGAGTCCGCCATTTTGACCGATGTACTACTATTAGACGATAACAGAGGTGTAGGCGGAGCGCGCCCTCTGGTGAGAGATTGGTTTTTGGAAACAAGACAATAATTTCAACTATAATTTCCACAATAATACATCATATCAAATTTCAGAGGAAATGTATTATCTAACCGCCTGTCCTGTCTCTTGAATTATTAGCCTACTGTATATGATATAGTGACATTAATTTCTTTGTTCAATGATAATTTTTAAAATGAGGAAATTCGAGCTAATCTGGCAATTTAATAAATATGAATACCACTTCATTTTTCTGCTGTAAATATTTTGTGTGAGTTTGTTATTTTTTTTTCTACTTTTGCACATTGCTTTAAAATAAAACTTGAAACTTAAATTGTTTTGTCATATCTAATCATCTCCATTTTTCCAAAACATCAATTTTAAATTACATGTACCATGTCGGATTTTCTTACGAAAAAAAAAATCCTATTTTTAGCATCAACTTTTCAAATGACATTCAAGCAAAATTAAAGATGATGACCCCACACCTTTTTCTTGTCATTTAATTGTGCACATTTTGAAATGTTTCCATGCATAATTTCATTATTTTCTGAATATATAAAATAGGAAAAGAACCCAGAATGTATTTTATAAAATTGTCAAACCTAACTTATTCCTAAGAATAAAATGACAGAGGAAATTCGAAATGAATATTTCAAATATTATAAGTACAAATTATCATTAAATAAAATGTATAACTGGAAGAATTGAATGTATATATGTGTCACAATTACACCAAATTGCCTATTTTGGGGGGTTAAGAATCTTTCTTATGGATTTAAACACCACTCTGAAAAATGGAAGATTTCAGAAACTGTAGAGTAAATTCGGGCCAAATTTGTTCTTTAATTAGCATGAATACCATATCTTTTCTACCTTGTAAATTAATCTTCAACATTTAAATATTTATCCGACAAAATTCTAAATATTTGACAATACATGATCAATTGTAAAATTTGAGATGAAATTTCATGTAAATTTATGAAAACTGAGAAATTTGAAAGAAATTATCGAGGAAATTCGGATTAAATGTTTTTATTGAATATTAAGGATTTCATGTTTTTTTCCCACCATCTCAATTCGTTAGTGATCAAAAATCAGTTACAACTTTAATTTTATTGACTAAGATATTTTTTCTGTCAGCAAAATTTATTCCTATGCGTTAATTTCAAAATTTTTCTGTGTAAAAGTACTATTTTTAGGACTGACTTTCAAATGACCTAGACTGAAAATCAAGGCTGATTACACAAGTTTGTTTGGATGTTAAATAAGTCTACACAGTCTGAATATTGAGCGTTCAGAAAATCAAGATTCTCCAATTATAAGAAATATGAGAAGAATCCATCCTTAAGTCTGATTAAAAAAAAATTAAGTAAAGTTGCTTTACTTTGAAATTATTCCAACTTCACTTAAATATTACTAAGTTTTAAATCATTAAATTGACACCTACTTAAAAAAAATGTAAACTCAATGTAAACGTCACACCTCAGTTGGCAAAATCCTTAAAAAAATAATATACACCAACTGAACTAAATTAGTACTAATTAATTTCTCTGAATATTACACCCAACAGACTAAGTATGAAATATTCTACCTGTGTAAAAATAAATTATTATGAATATTCTCTATAAATATGTACGAGTTGGTTCGCAATCAAAAATACCAGACCCTTTTGTCAACAATGTAAATTCAGGTCACTTCCGGTCAAGGACACACAGAAATAATTTCAGAATACATGCTCCAATTGCACCAAAAATAATATGAACAGATGCTATATGATCTACCTTCTAATCTACATACAGATAAAAAAATATCAGTTCATCAATCTGTATACTGAAAATTAATAGCGTAGAACAATATATTCACACAGTGACACAGTCAAAGTAAATGCTAGCAAATCATCAATATAAGCAATTACAAAATCATAAAAATGTCAAAAATCAATTATCAAAAATCTTTTCTGCAAATACGGACCAAAAATAATATTAAAGTCTTGAACTTGATCAGTACGTTTAATCATTCGATCTTGTCGTCCACTAGTTCACCTACGTTGTAATTCGCAGCCGTAAGTTAACAAAACAGTACCTCAAATTCACTTGGTTCACAATTCACTGTTTACATGCGGGACTTCCGGAAAATCGAAGCGGAAGATCACTTCCGCTTGTGGACTATGACGTCACTTTGCGGGGAAAATCCTGGCGGTTGAATAGCAAAATAGCGAGTTAGTCATAGTCGAAGTTGCATTAAAGTGCAGTGAAGAAAAACGTTGGGCGCCATTTGTTACCGGGTTCACAAAGTAACAAGAAGATTCTTTGATGTTTCGATCTTTTATGTAGCAATAACAAATGTCTGAAATAAATACAACACACAATATAACACATGCAATAAAATACACAAAGAGAGATAACTCTTCCTGCTTCATAATATAACCTACTCTATAATTATTTCTTCTATAAATATTATTTCTCGCTTTACCATGAAATTAATATTATTAGGATAAAACAATAATAATCTATATATGATTTATTTTCTTTGTATATCATAATTATTATAAACTTTAGTGAATAAAATAATACAGGAGTAATTGAATTATAAAGCACTACTATTTATGAAATAGAAATGCTTCACGTTACGATTTACATAACAATGGTTTGTTCATGTAAACACAAAATATACAGACACGCATTTTATGATACAAAAATATATACATCACGTATCTTATCCAATATATGGTATCGAACACTAGTAACTTACAGCTACACCAATCAGGTTACAGCTACCTACATCTATCAAGTGGATCTAAACAATAATAAACATTTCATATACTGTTTGCTAATAAAGTCATCTAAAATATTTCACACATAAGCTTTTACTATTCATCAAATAAATAACCATGTTATATTAAAATACACTGACCTTACTTGGATAAATAAAGTCCAAGGTTAACAAATCACAAAATTCTGTGTCTAGATCAAAATGAACACACTAGACTCTATTTGAAAAAATACTCATATCAATAGAAATCACATGACTTATACTTTTAACAAAACAAAAGAAGAATTCACTGATCCATGAAAAACTGACCAGAAATAATATGGAAACCCCTTTCTGATATGATATCAAAATAGAAGAATAAATTTTATGGACAACTCTAATTTAAATTTTGATTAATGTTTTAAACTAATTTTGAATTTATTTTATAATGTGTTTAAAATAAATCCACTAACACACTACTACAATTGTACATATATACAGAGGTTAAATCGCACAAATTTCCAACCTCAGAAAATGCCTGTTATACGGTGATCCCAAAATTCATAACAATTATCCTTACAAACAAAAGATATTTTATAAAAAAAAATTCTTCAACCACAAACAACACAGTAGTGATTTTTCGCATCAGCCAAAGACCTTATTGATAACCAATCCGGCAATGATACGGAGGAGCAGTCAATTTTCCAATACTCTTCCGTCGACAATACTATACAAAACATATGCAGCATTGGAGGGGATAATTACTGCAAATATTTCCAATGCGTTTCGAATTATCAGTTACCATTAATTTCAGTGCAAAATAATTTGGGTTTCACTTGTTCAGATGGGTTGCAGTTCTTTATGTCGTATCTTTGAAACATTTATAGAGGCATTTCAGTGGATAGCACAAAAAATAAATAATTAAACTTATGACTTACATGTATAGTTATTTCCATAATTTCCAGTTTTATGTTTATACTATAGGTAATCTAACAACCAAGCACTATGATAAACGTGATACATGTAATTTTTACTTTTCTATACCCAACTTCCCTTACTGTCTTTCTTTGAAAGTCTATTTTCACGCAAATTTCGCAGTCTTAAGTTGAGTTATCCTTAATCATTCTGTTCAAATTAACAAGCGTAAAACTGGCTTTCCACATATCTTTTTATAGAGATAAGACTCATTTTTAGTCAAATGTTTCTTAGAAGGTAATAAGTTTATAGGGTTTTGGTCTCAGTTTGTAAGATCTATAATGGGCCCTAGTACAATTTTCACATTTAGGCCATCTTTTGAAAAAGGCAGCTTGACCTCTTTTGTATCACTGTGGTAGTTGTACTTAGTTTTATTTTATTTTAATTAATGCTATATTTATTTTATTTCAGGACTTTCATTAATTCATTCATTTATTCATTCATGCATTTACATAGCGCTGCGCATTACTAACATTTTGTTTAAAATCATAAACATCCCTATTTAAATAATGGTTTAACCTAAAGACTATGGGTTAAGGTAAGTTTTATGGTAGAGTCTATTTATAAATAAGGGTGTAGTCTATATTCATCCTTTCTATTGGTCAGTTTTTATTGTATGGTCTGAGTTGTCCATTCAGGCGGGAAAACCTTTGTTTCAATCTACGAGGGTTGTCCCATAAAATCGTGGACAAAGCGTTTTTCTCGAAAAGTAATGGGCGCACTAAGCTGAAATTTTCAGTAAATGTTTTTTTTATCATATTCAAGTGAATCATAATGTTTTTGATAATATATATTCAAAAATAAAGAATTTATTCTGCTTGAATGTGCACAAGGTACGGTCTTATGGCGCACGGTAAAAATAGCAAGGTTATATTAGAGAAGACGTAAGAATTAATTCATAATAAAAGTTTTCAATACATAAGATTAGGATGAAAATTATCCTAATTCTAATCCTTAATAAATTCTGTCGTCTTTTTAAAAATTTCAAGGCATTTGGTTAATCTTTGGCAGTTTCTCGAGCATTTGAAATGGGAAAGTAATAAACACAATACACGAAAAAATGGCGACTTTTTATGACGTTACGGCGCACCGGAGAGCAGTTCAGATAGATTAGGATGTTGTAATGACGCCTTAAGAGACTTTAAATGAATACAGAATAAAGAAAATATGAAAAATATCACCAGATCTTTAGTATATAAATGAAATGAAAGTTTTCTTAGTGAAGTCTACGTGGTTGAGTCCCCAGATAGTACAAAACATATGGACAGACTGCCATTTGTAATAGCAAAGGACGCTGTCACTCTCGACCGTTGATGTGAGATTCTCTTTTAGTTGAATGATGGTGAGAATACTGTCTGTAACTTGCTAATAAATATTCAGAAGATCGCATGAGTGTGCCATATAGGTTTCTTAACTGGTTATAGATACTCACATATGTAAATCAATAAAATTTCTAAATTTAAGTGGGTCGTATCCAACATTAAGTTTAGCAAAGGTGAAACAACGCTGTTTTAGACACTTTGACGTTATCATCCGTGCGCCGTAGGGCGATACAGTATATAACATAAAATATCACAATTTGTTTACCTATGCATATATCTATTTGAAATTTGCTATGTATATTCATAATCTATCTACTAAAAAGTGGTGAAAATTTCAGAACGTAGTGATGATTATTTTTCAAACTAGACAATTTGTCCACAATTTTTCGGGACAACCCTCGTATTCATAGCTACTTTCTAAGCAGGGTGTTGTCAGAGATCTGTTTTGTGTCTATTTTAAAACCTGATAATTTTGGAGTAAATTAAACACCCATTAACTGTAAGTAAACATTTTCTTAAACAGAATAAATAATCATAAACTGAAATTAAAAGATAATGAATGAATAAAGTATTTTAAACCCATTAACTGTAAGTAAACATTTTCTTATTTACGACAATTATTAGAGAAATTTATATTTTGATTTGTAAATCGCATACATAATATATAATTTTGTGTTTAATAATGCAATAGAGTGAAAGTGCATGGGACTAAAATTTACGGACGGAATGGACAGAAGTCCGGAGTAGTTTTAAACTTAAACTTGCTAAACGAGTATGAATGCAATAGAGTGAAAGTTTTGAAGTCATTAAAGTAAAGACTGATATATTGAAAGTTATATGAGCAAGTTATATTTTAATCTAATTCATGTAGATCTTTAGAATTGAGATCTGAGTTTGAATTATTAGGATTTTATTATTTGTTGATTCATTAGGTCTGTCATCATGTAATTTATTTACACTAAATCCTCATCAAGTGATCACTCAGTTCCATACACTGGTATGTTTAAATTCATATTTTCTAAGTATTGTAAATAGATAATTGATAAATGTAAAAGAAATATAATCTTTAGTCAAATTAAGTTTCAAAGAGTTATTGCCCTTTGAATGCGTTTGGTACAAATGTAAAGTAAAGGCCTAAATGAATGTTTTATGTGTTTAAATTGAAATCGTATTGTGTTGTAAAGTGAATGTGCGTGTCTTTATGTTGTCTATGTGTTTATATGTTGGTATTGTTATTTCAGGGTTGATTTCCGTTGATTTCCACTTATTTCCATTGATTTTCATTTATAATTCAACAACATTATCTCCATGGAATAAACGAATCCAACCCCGTACCGACTTGTTAATCTTCATTTCTACAAGAACCGGTTACACCACTAAAAGAAGTTTGAAAAGGTTATAAGCTGGTGTTTTTTAAAAGAAGAAATATTTATTATAAGGTAGAGAAATTTTAGGAATGTATTTAAAAAAACAAAACAAAACAAAACATGCTTTCTGCAGGTCATTAGTTTTGAATCGGTCCGTTATTAGTACGTCAGTTTGCCATGGTTTATTAAACATGCATCAAAAGATTACATGCATGATGAATAATTAATTTATTAACTCCTGTAAATAGCCTTATCTTTTTTATTATTTTACGCACATAATTAAAAAAAAAATAGTCCGAAGTTGCAATCTTACTTAACACTTCTTTCGAATTTCTTTGATGTATGAATAATTAATGTGAAGGATGTACTAAGATGTTCGCATGATGCACACAATGGCATTTCTAAATTCTATTTAAATTGCAGGTTTCATATCAAATTCATCATCAATCAGATATGAATAAAATAATCATATAGAGTTACTGATGCTCTAAATCAGCGGGCAATGTTTTGATAGCTTCCTCAGTCCTTTCTTTACACTATTTACGTTTAATGCATGAAAGAAAAAGGTTTGATGGTGTACTCGTATTTGTAGTGTGTTTGTTTGTTAGAAAAAGGGTTTGCGTTTTTCTTGTCTTTTTTTTATTTGAAGGAGGATATTTAAAAATAAACATTGAAAATGGAACTTGATTTTTTTAAAAAAAATATTTCTTTCTTTTCATTGAGACACCACCAGATATCAGCGAATGACTGCAATTTTAGATCAAAGTTAAGCATATATATATTAGAGGATTTATTTCTATTAAAGTATCAATAAAAATTCAAGTGCATCATTATTTTATTTGAGAAGACATGCCTTAAACATGTTAGCCAAAGATGTACATGTTATAAAAGTATTTCCACTTGGAGGCTAAACGGCCAGGGGCACTTTGGGCATGAGAGGCCTCTCTGTCAGAAATGGCGGCTGTCAGGCATACATCAGACCCTTTAATCCTGTTTAGACTATCAATAACAGATTGTGCTTGCCAAGCATAATGAACCCCCCAAGTTACGGTCTCGGTTGTAACATGGCTCATTTGATTTTTGTAATGCCATATGTTTATCTTGTGTTTTTCTTTTGGTACGCTTGATGTTAAAACATTTCTTCCGTCTTTTTCTAGGTATTTGTCCCCTCCACAGAGGGTAAAACCATGACCATTATTTCCTTTCCAAGATTCAGCCATTTTATTGTATACGATGACGACCCAATCCCTCCAGTAATATTTGCTTGAGTAAAAGTCGTACAATCGCTTTGCAAACTGGCCGTGATTATCATCTTTGTGCTGGGCAGAAAGCATTATTAAATCCTTCGTCCTTTGAGTTACCCACGCATCAGTGACTTTCTGATCCACATCTTTTGTTTTCTGTAGAGCTTTCTTGATCCTCTCCTCCCATACGTTTTTTTCCATTCTATAGGAGGCTTTTCTATTTGTGAGCTCCAAATAGGCTAGATTAATCTTTACAGCTGTCAGGAGAAGCCCCACATATCCAGCCATTACCGACTGCAACTTTTTACGATCGTAATTTGTATAGGTCATTACTTCTTCTGGAATGTTGTCTGTTACAGCTCCTTTTGTCATAATACCATTATATATTTTTAGAGCTGCACCTTGATAACTGACTTCGAATGCCTTAATAAAGCGCGACTTTTGTCCATTGACAGCATCTTTAGGTGCTGTTATTAACATATGTAGACGATCTGACAAACCGTGAATATTTTGTTCAACTGCAGAAAACTGCGACTTGAGACCCTTTGATATAATGTGGTTTTTTACTTCGGTAAAATGCCTTTCCATATTTCTGAAATTTGAATCTACTTTCGAAAACTGTTCTTTTAGATAGGACAAGACTGGATCCTCTTGTTTCGGAAGAAATATGGTTATGATATCCATAAGTGGTCCAATAGCAGCCAAAAATGGAGCAATTTTACCCATGACTTTAGTGAATTTAGCTAGGACCTTGACCCCAGACACTATTTTAGTTATAGCATTGGTTGCTTCTATGCCAGCTCTCACAATCTTTGTTGCCTTTGCTGCATCATCACCTGCGTCAGCATGAAGGTCATTGATTAAGACCAGCAGCAACACAAACAGCAGTAGGCGAAAGATCTGCATGATTGCGACAAATAGTAGAGGGGGCTCTATAATAAAAAGAAATACACATTCAATATATAGCACGAAAGAAAAGAAAAATATTTTTCAATTCCACCTGTTTCTATGCATAAATTGAAATATTTCATAGAAATAGAAAATATTTATTTGCTATATATTTTATCATTTGAAAATACTTTCAAACTAATGTAGATCATTTAGCATTTTCTTATACAAAGGTAAAGGTTTTTCTGATGATCAGGTGACATTCAATTTTGATTGACCGTTTGATACACAGGTATATAAATAATTTATCATTCAAATATATACCATATCACTTATATGCCACCATGTTTTACAAATCATGTATTTTTATGGAATTCAAGTTTGATAGACGCGCATTTATTTAATGCATAAGTTCATTTTCAAAAAATTAAAAAAAAAAATTATTGATACAAATTGAAAAAAGGTTATTTATTTATTTCATGTCTTGATCAAATTTGACAAAAATCTTTTCATTTGTTAGTTCTAACGGAAAATTTTAAAGATAGTGATAACTCATCATGCCAAAAGTCCATTAAAGCTAAAAAAAAAAAGTAAGGAGGAGATCTAGGGCAAAGAAGTAGATCATAACATAGGATATGGGGTCAGATGCTATGGAAGTGTAAGTATCCCGCTCTCTTTACCGGTCCCACATCTTGTGTGCTCTACGTTATGATAAGAAAAATGGGAAAAGGTCGCGGACAATTCAGAGTGAAAAAGATAGCTAAACGATTAGTATGACAATTGTCCGTCGATATTCGAATTAATGTCAAAATATAGAACTCCATTTGTTAAATGATGACCTTTTTACGAGACTGTTGGTATTATCATTTCATCAACTTGTTTGTCTATAGTTCTTCACATTTCAGAAATTGAACTTATAAATATATACTCATCTCTTTCAAAGCAACTTGGATACATAAACGAATATGCAAATGAAAAGGAAATATTACTTCATAAGTAAGGAAAGTTGACGATAAAAACATTCCGTAATATAGAATTTTGTTACAATTTTTTTTTCTATTAAAATATCCAAAAATGAAATATATGTGTCAGAATCTATGGTGACTTTAATTTCAAGTTCACTGGGATATATATAAAATTGCTATATTTATAAAAGTAGACGTAGCGATATCGTTAATTGAAAATACTATGACAATTTAAATTAATTTCAATTTGAAGGCCACATCAAATGTTTTCTTTTCTCATGTAGAAAGCCTTTGGATTAATTCTCTTTCATATAAATATCAATCTGATTGAATCAAAAGTTTATAATTTTCAATTTATCACGAGGAATAGTTATATAAAGTGTTTTCAAAAAATCGTACTTTCTGATGTTATTACTTAAACAAAAAAAGGCAACGTAAAATACTGGTATTTATAAAAAAAAAATCTTTGATGTTTTAATTTGAATATATGTACATTTCTGATTAATATCAATTTAGAAAATAAATACATTTTAAGTTTCTCTTTAATAGAAGTCAATATTCTTGTAAGAAATAATTTAAGGAAATGTACTGAGAATTAAGAGAAACAAAATTCGTTTGACCCTTCAATGTTTCTAAGTTTGTAAGGGTTTTAATATGAAGTTTGGGAATCCTAAATAGGTGATTTAGGTCCTGGTTGACCGGGATGGTACAAGATTTCAATACTTAAAGGGGATTCAGAAAAATGTCATCATTTGACAGTAAACTGTCAGTTTAAGGTTAAATTCATGAATAAGAATTACAGAATGGTGAAAAAAAATCCGAGTTTTCTTAGGTAAAATATATATACCTACAATATTTCAAACGAGAACATACAGAGTATTTTTATTTTGTTTCTGTTTTCTTAAAAAGACCAACTCCTCAAAGTATTTTGTAAACACAACTAGCTTAATTCAAGTGAAATGAAAAATATGACTTGAAATGCAGTATCATTTTTTACATGGAGAGAGAGAATACAGTTTTCCTGTAAGCTAATTTTTTCCAATATTTTTGAATGATGCATAACTATTCAGAAATGATTTTGTAAGAATGTAGTTTTTAAATAATAAAATAATTATGATGATAAAGTAGAAATATTACCCTTTGATAGCCAGGATCCACCGTCCAGAGCAAATCTTTTTGTTTTTACTTATATAGATATGCATTTCAATGCGATCGAAAACACCTGTCAAACATAAAACTCAAATAGTAATTGAAACTATCAAACTAACAAATAGCAAAAAAAATAAGTTAATTGAATGTCCAAAGCATATGTCATTTAACGATCTGTAAATACAAATTCCGTTGAACACGTAATTCAAAGATGCATATGTTTCAGAATAAATAAAAAAATGATATTAAATTGATGCACGGAAAAGATGTAATACAACGACAAAAAGACGCCAACCAATCGTACAAATTCGAAACGCTCAGTAAACAGAAACATAAAATGTTCAAAGCCTCAATATTCAAGGAGTGTTTAATTACGGAGGTTGGTTCCTGTGCATAAAAGTATAGAGAAATTTTCGTCAAGTATATTTTTAAAATCTACACACATAGCTTGATAAAAATTCGAAGCCAAAAATTAGTGTCAGTTAACTTCTTCTTCTTCTACTACGGAGCAATAAAGCAATATAAACTGCAACTTTGATGTCAGAATGTTTTGTTGCAAATTTGTAAATAAAAATTAGAATGACAGAAAAAATGACATTCGTAAACTTCTAATATTCATATTTGCAATGGAAGAACTTTTCATAAGCTTCGGGTGAATCAAAATTACATTATTGTCGTCTTGTATAGAAATCATTTATTAACTAAAACTGTATATTGGATTGTATATAGAAGTCTTTATCCTGTTTTATTTTAGTCTAATTGATCATAAAGGTTTAAGTTATGTACAAATTTATCATTATAACACATTTTAAAACCAAAGTAAAATTTTCAAAAATGCAGCTCATATTGCTTTGATATGACCTTTTAACACTATATTTACGTCTAGCATTTACATCATTTTTTTTCACTTTTCTCTTTAATATTCTTAGTCTTTTTTCATCAAATATATTCACATTAAAAATTCAGACAACAATTTAAATAGTTTTCAATTTCTGCACTCAAAAGATATTTTTTTTCTGGAGTTAAAAATTTAAGTAGCCATGAGATCATTTGAAAGATATGCCATTTTTCGGAATGAAGCGGAATGGTGAAAATTATCTTATATATTCAGGAAACTCAGGAAATGAGATAAAAAGGTGGGTTCTGTGATGTTAACTTAAAAAAAAATACTAAAGCTATAGGACTTATTTTAAGCATAAATTTAGTTACTTTTTTCAGGGACTTTTGCAAAATATAATGATTGAATTTATGAAAGTTTATCTAATATATAGATTAGGACTAGCATAGAACATTTCAGTGCACAAATTTACTATGTGTGCAGGCTGAATGTAAAAATAGTAATCCAAACTTAACAATACAAAATACTTCAGAGGGGAAAAAAAAGATGATGTGACATAACTGCTATATTGGACCCCTTCTCAATTATATATACAACGATTTTGATAGTTTTCAAACATGAGTGAATAAATACGACGCCTTTTGATTAGTTTCAGTAGTTCCGACACATTTTATTTAAAAGGACTTCTGCATTACATGTACCTATGAATTTTAAAACCCTTTGGCAGCAAAATTCAGCCTGGTTTGTGTCAGTTTTTTTTCGTGAAAAGAGAACAGACAGGTCTTAGTACAATAGAGTGGTATATAATGCATGTCCGAGGATTCTTCCTTAAAGCAATATGAGCTGCATGTTTGACATCGGAAAAAAATGTTGCAAATTTGTAATTAACTATTCCAATGACAGTAAAATAGAACATTTATAAACTTCTATTGTTCATATTTGCTATGAAAGAACTTTTTATACGCTTAGATTGAAGCAAAATTGAATTATTGTCGTCCTGTACAATAATGTTTTCTTATATAATACTCTATATTCAGTTGTTCAAAAATATATTCTTCTGAAACATTTTAAACTTTTTTTTGGTTTTATTGATCATAGGGGTGTAGATTACATACAGATTAATCATATTAACACATTTTACCAGCAAAATAAAATTCTCAAAAATGCAGCTCATATTGCTTTAAATATAGCTAATTTTATTATTTCGCTTATAGAGAACAGTTGTCCAACGCTGGTTTACTACATGTTTGCATTTATATAACAGTGTTGTGTTTTGCGTGCACAATGCCTAAATAGTATTCAAGGTTTGACACATGGTGCACGAGCCGGAGGAGAGTGCACTATGTGTCAAACCCTGACTACAATTTAGACATAGTGCACGCAAAACACAACACTATTGTTATTATTATGCTGACTGTTGTTACTGTATGAAAACGGCAATATTTTTCCATTCCCAATGTTTAATCACCTGTTACATTCGACTACTCTATTATGACGTCACCTTGTCCAACATGTACGTCATAATTTTTTTTTTTTAATTTTAAAAGTTCAGTGCTTTAGGTATAATCTACAGTTTAAGAGAATAGTGTTTGAGTGAAGGAAGGGGGGTTGCAAGAAACTATTTTAGAAGAATTTTTTTGTGTATTTTTAATCTTTAGTGTGAATTATTTGAAACTAAGTTTTTAATTATTATAATACATAACTTTAGATAACGGCGTCGGTGGCGTAGTCGGTAGAGAGTCGGACTGATAATCTCGGGGTAGCGAGTTCGCTCCCCGGTATGGGCGTTGTCGGATTTTCTTCACAAATGGAAGACGTGCACTATTTCGGCATAGTATGATTAGGATATATAACTCCTTAAAACACTATGCGAGAATAGTAGGATATGGGTTATATAGAGACAAACTGACAGGAAGCATAATAATTAAGAAATAAATAATTTTATAAACTTCAATGGGAATTGTGATCAAGGCCTTCTCAGAAGATTTGATCATGTACAGACCCTCAACTTCAATTCCCATTAAAGTTTATAAACTTGTTATTTATTACCTATATATACATTTGAGATGGGTAATTAAATATATTTAATGTTTTTGGATATAAATATTGCACTAACCGGTCGCCGTAGATTTCCGTCAAAAGTACGCAAGGTGTAAATCGGCTTGAAAGGCGGTTACGTTTCGAATTCGTCGGCCAAGAATTCTATTTTCAAGGGAATATTTTGTTAAACATGTTAAAGGCTACTTGTGATCAGTAATAGTGAATAGATTTTTGTCTGGGAGTATTTTCATTTGTTAAAATTGATCATTAATGCTGAAAAGACACACGAAACACGTCCGAGAATTCATGAAAAAAAGTTAGAGGAATTTCGGCTGCCTGAAAGGGATGGATGGATCTGATGGATTGAGACACTTGTCCGAGCCAGTTAATTAGCAATCAAGTATAAATTTTGATCAAAACCGTTTAATCTACGATTTCAGTAACTAAAGGTATATTTATGATGTTAACACGGAGACATTAGTACGACAGCGCCGATCGAGGTGTTTCTCAGAGCTGTTCGTGGCGTAATTTCAATGCTTTGATATTTTTCAATAGATTTACACATTTATGGTGAGTAGAATTTAATGAAAAAAATATAGTTTTAGCCTAAATCATGAAGATTTAACTTAAGGTCTTACAAAAATAAGGATAAACTAAAAGTTAGTGACTGTGCAGTTGACAAAAGTGACATACAACGTGTAAACAATTCTATCGGTATATTCTTTATGTACACAGGTTAAATTGATCGCCAAAAAATCACGAAGTATTTGTTCACGTTGTGAATAAAACAATCATTTCACTCATCTTGTTTATTTTGTTCATCTTTATACACGAAAAGCAAGTCCTTTTATTTATAAGTAACGGTAGATATTATTACGCCGTGTGATTCGGTCATGTATTGACCTTTGATCTCCGACAAACTTCATACAGAATTGAAGATATTTTCTCTCTGTATGTTTATATATTGAAAATATACCACAAATGTATATATTTTATCATAAACACGTGGATCTCTACCTTAAACTTTGAAGGTAATCCAAGGCTTATTATACATAATATGATTGTGCCCATGAGAAAAGGGTCCTTACGAAAATTTTTACACATTTGAGTTCTTCGTGAATTTTGATAGAGTAAGGTTAGAAGTTGTCAAATATGAATTTTTATCGTCCTACGTCTACTCTTAGTAGGTTTTTTCTTCATTTTTATCTAAGATACTTTAACAGGTTCATAACGACGTCATGTTTTTCAACAACGTCAAACGTTTTTGGAGTGAACATAAAAGAATTTTGTTCTGTAATTTTACTACGGTAGTAAATAGTTGTATAATGTATTAAATATTTACCAGTACATATTATTTTTATCTCATTGTCTCATTTGATAATTACTAGTTATTTAATAATTATATATATTATAGATTTAGCAGTGGTGTATAGTATTAAGAGTATTTGCTTGTTTTACATTTCACTTTGACACCAAGAGGAGACCTGAACAGCGAGCGACATTTATTCAGTTTTTCAGAAACTATTATTTTTTCAAACCAAATTTTTATTAGTAATCCAAGCAAGAGTCATTTGAGAAGCCCGTGAATTGATTAGAAAATGATTGTAATTTAAACATTGCTCTTTATAGGTCAATATGTAATTTTTCTTGCCTGAATTCACCATAAAACGATATATCTTAAGTTACCATATATGTGAAAAATAATTTTAAAAAAATATATCTGGAACAACGATAAACTACTTAAATGCTATTGCAAAGTGAAAATTTACTTGATTGTTCTTTTTTTCTGAATTTTATATAATGACAGAAAATTTGTGAAGTGTGGTATCATGTCATTACAAAAGACAGTAAATAATAAGGAAATTCGGTTGATTCACTGCATCTTTTAGGTTGTCTGTCTGCATGGGGTCAAAAAAAATATAAACGATACATTAAATATTTTTCATTATAGCAGTAAAAATATTTTAATATTTACTAATTAAAACGATGAAAAATTTATAAACAAACGAATGAGTTATTAGCCGCACACATTTACACAATAGATAAAACCAGGATTAACATTGGTAGGATCATGTGTGTTTTGTGGAGGGGGGGGAGATAAAAATCTAAATGGCAGAAACTTACAATTCTTGCAAACACGAGTTAATATAAATAAATATATTTTTTTTAATTCCCAAGTTCTAGATGCAAAGGCTGGGATTCTCTCCTACACCCAGTACCATTTATCCTACAACTTGTAAATTCACTTTTTTATTCAGGTTTTAAATATATACTGTACATTATTCCTCATTTTATATTTGTACCTTTAATTCCGAGCACTGTTATTTTCAAAATCTCACAGCGATCATGAGCACTCTGAGCCTGGAACTGAATTGATGTGAATGCAGTCTTATTAATCATGAATAAATGACACTCTAGAATAACAAAATCTGATTTTATTTTATGAAATAACTGGTTTTAGAAGCATACTCATAGAATTTAAATAAATTAAAGATGCCATTTACAAAACTTGAATAAGAATTTCGAACAAAATTGGTCCGTCTTTTTTCCCCCCTCATTAATTAAAAAAAAAGAGTACAATCGTAATATGTTGCCCTCGACTTCGTTCGGGGCGACATAATAATAATAAACAACAGAGTATAAAAAATATCCTGACCAGTAGACAGATCCATAATAACTATATCATGTAATTCTTATAAAATCATGCAGTTTAACGTATAGATTTTGTTGTGGTTAGGTGGGTTAAAAATTAATAGCATGTAATTGTTCTTGCATGCCTAAATATACAGTCAGTTAAAAACGACTATTTTAAATAATTTATTTCCTGACAATTGTTTATGAATTGGCTGAGTTTTGAAATATCAGATTTTTGTGAACATCTTAGAAAATTCATTTAATTATTTTACGACTTGATAAAAAAATCCCTTCTTTCTAATGATTCGTTTTCTAATTTTATTTTATGAAGTGTGTTTTACAGAGTGTGAAATCCATTCTGGTCCCGTGCCAGAAGCTTGGATGTGCTAAGCCTTATAAAGCCTTACATGTTACGAAAATATAAAAGGACATCCCCACCCCACCCCCTGTACTGCCGCCAAAATAAAACAAAATGCAAGCATATTGTTACGTTTCATGGCGTGTATTTTCAGCACATCGTCGCAAACCACGTCCAAAATGTACGATCCTCTCCCATTCTGTAGGAATATATGCGGACTCCGGACCGTGGCTTGAGACGATGTTTTCAGCATTGAATTTTATTTTCTGCCTGCATTTACATGTAGAAATAAAACCCGACCCTGAACTTATCAGGATTTTTTTAATCAATCAAAACAAATAAAATCATACATGTATCATGTGCATATATAATAATATTCATGCATAATTTGATGGCAGGTTAAACAATTATATCATAAGTTCAGTGATGAACTGAGTTTTTGGCATGATAATTGATCTGTTAAGAGACATTCAACGCTGATAGAGCTTTGGTGAAAGACGAAGTTCTTCATGGCTTTAGAGACTTAAAACATTTGAACTCTGTATAAAAAAGCAACACGTAAGTACCAAAAGATTAACATGTATATTTTGGAGATCTTGAAATAATAAATAGTCATACATGAACAAAAAGATTTTTTCTTGCATTTTACAGTATTTTATTTGTTTTGAAAATTAATCTTTTCAATAAAGTTTCACATTTCTCAATACTAAGAAACTGACCTTTGAGTTTGACCTACCTTTCAAAAACTTATCAAAAACTTATCCTTAGCCATTACTTTTGAACAAGTGGTGCTAGGGTTTTCCTATTTTATAATTGATTTTCTTGTGAGAAGTTCCTACTTTGGGTACCAATATATTTAAATTGCATTTAAGAAAAGTTTAATCTTCGCTATGTTGCCATACAGGGGCATAGCTGTTTCACAAACACATCTTTCTTATATATAAGATGAGTTGCGGATAAGAGATGGATACCCCAAAGCGTAACAGACGGACGAACGGATATCCCGATCACTATATAACCCCCTCCCCCCGCTTTTCAAGCGGAGGATATGATAATATATAATACTGCTGATTTTTTTCTGTCAGTACGATGATTTACACCATCGAAAAACAACGTTTACCTAACCCTTCAGGCTTGATAAATTTTTTACTCCTTTAGATTCTGAATCATCATATTGACCTTAAAATATAACATATCATCAATTTATTCCGAATTAGCTATAGCTCAGGTGAGCATTTTGGCCAATATGCTTTTTTTTATCTTTCTTTTTTTTGCCCTCTAAAAAGTTCAGCTTTAATCCACAGGGAGTCATTTTTCTACGGAGGTCATTTTTCTTCACGTGGGTTCTGCAAATTTTTAGGGAAGTGGCACTTTTTCTACGGGCAAAAGGGGTCATTTTTCGACAGAGAAAAATGACCCCCGGTCATTATTCGATGGGGGTCATTATTCTTCTTTACACCGGGCTCATTTACAGAGTAGAATGGATTTCTTACATAAATCACGTTTATGTTCTGATGAAAAAATTATTTTAAAACTATCAATATAAATGATAAGGCACTGACAGTGAGTTTTTCAATCCTAATACCACGGTCCGATTTTGTCAGAATCAGAATTAATCTGGTACCGCAGCTGAATGTAAACTAACAGACCAGTCTGGTTCCCTCTCCTGCTTTACCTCGTATGTGTAGAGAACTACGGTAATACTGATTGTCAAAAATACTTACGCTAATGAACTTGGTTATTTGACTTGAAGTTTTCAAAGTCATTACTATTAATTACGAAAGACCAATGAGCGCATTTTCGTAGGTAAGAAAAAACTTTTCTTTTCGCGTTATAACGCGAAATTTTCGCGAATAAACGCGTAACTTTCGCGTTATAAAGCGTAACTTTCGCGAATAAACGCGTAACTTTCGCAAATAAACGGGTAACTTTCGCAAATAAACGGGTAACTTTCGCGAATTACGCGTAACGTTCGAAATAAATGCGAAACTTTCGCGTTATAACGCGAAGATTTTGCGAATAAACGCGTAACTTTCGCGTTATAACGCGCAATTTTCG
The DNA here is from genome assembly GCF_032062105.1 of Saccostrea cuccullata. Taxonomy (NCBI): domain Eukaryota; kingdom Metazoa; phylum Mollusca; class Bivalvia; order Ostreida; family Ostreidae; genus Saccostrea; species Saccostrea cuccullata. Next base: position 165,592 of record NW_026926557.1, on the reverse strand, counting down.
CGTTATACCGCGTAACTTTCGCGTTATAACGCGTAACTTTCGCGTTGTAACGCGAAACTTTCGAGAATAAACGCGTAACTTTTCCGCTATTTCGCGAAAAAAAATATGATACGAGAATAGGATAGATTAGTCATCAGAATATTTTATTTTATTTCAAAACCTTACTATTGAATTAATAAAATGGATTTTACTTTTTTGTACATGTTTTTCAATTGTTGAATTCTTTAGACTGATATTTCTTAAGGAAAATCTCCACTTGACATTTTTTCTAGCTGTTTTTTATCAGTAACATTTACTACAAGTGTACCACTAGTAAATTAAGCAATCAATCATTTTGGGCAAAAAATTATACACTGTAGAAACATAACTTAAAAGTGAATGAACAATGCATATTTTCATTGTCTCCAATCTTTTTATATTGGGTTCTAGAGAAGTTCGTGGACTTGCTATAAATAAAAAATATGAAGGTATATACAGCAGGGTTTGTACACCTTGAATATTGTCAATGTTTTCGTAATCAATGGAATGACAACATAGTGCAACCTCAGAATAGAATATCTAATTTCCACAGTGAATTCAACGGAGACAAATGAAAATCTGCTATTCAATTTTCACAAATGCAGTGGGACACAATTGACGAATTTACCTCATTTTGTCAATTTTCTGAGATCTTGATCTCTATAGAATAAAATTATTTCAAATTCTCTAGAGAGTGCATAAAAAACCGGAAAGGGGTGATTTTCCCCGAAATTAATAATCTCAAGTTGAAGTTTAACTTTTGGAAAGCTCGCATAAACTTTTAATTGGTTGAGCAGCGTTGACAAACACAAATTAAGCTTTCTTGCTATTTTAAGCGTCACGCTTAAAATAGCAAGAAAGCTTAAAATTTAACTTGTGATAGTCCAAGATCAAAATAGTCTTTTGATTATCATTGTAATGAATAAAATTGATGACAAAATCAGAAGAACATTGAAACAAAAACAAATGTCTGGTTAAACAGCAAAAGTTTTGCGTTATATCGCGAAAGATACGCCTAACCCTTTAGGCACGATAAATTTTTTACTCATTTAGATTCTGAATCATCATATTGACCTTAAAATATAACATATCATGAATTTATTCCGAATTAGCTATAGCTCAGGTGAGCATTTTGGCCAATATGCTTTTTTTATCTTTTTTTTTGCCCTCTAAAAAGTTCAGCTTTAATCCACAGGGAGTCATTTTTCTACGGGGGTCATTTTTCTTCACGTGGGTTCTACAAATTTTTAGGGAAGTGGCACTTTTTCTACGGGCAAAGGGGTCATTTTTCGACAGAGAAAAATGACCCCCGGTCATTATTCGATGGGGGTCATTATTCTTCTTTACACCGGGCTCATTTACAGAGTATGAGCGTATAAACGCGTAACTTTCGCGTTATAACGCGTAATTTTCGCGTTATACCGCGTAACTTTGAGTTATTACGCGTAACTTTCGCGTTATAACGCGTAACTTTCGCGAATAAACGCGTAACTTTCGCGTTATAACGCGAAACTTTCGCGAATAAACGCGTAACTTTTGCGTTATTTCGCGAAAAAAAAATATGATGCGAGAATAGGATAGATTAGTCATCAGAATATTTTATTTTATTTCAAAACCTTACTATTGAATTAATAAAATGGATTTTACTTTTTTGTACATGTTTTTCAATTGTTGAATTCTTTAGACTGATATTTCTTAAGGAAAATCTCCACTTGACATTTTTTCTAGCTGTTTTTTATCAGTAACATTTACTACAAGTGTACCACTAGTAAATTAAGCAATCAATCATTTTGGGCAAAAAATTATACACTGTAGAAACATAACTTAAAAGTGAATGAACAATGCATATTTTCATTGTCTCCAATCTTTTTATATTGGGTTCTAGAGAAGTTCGTGGACTTGCTATAAATAAAAAATATGAAGGTATACAGCAGGGTTTGTACACTTTGAATATTGTCAATGTTTTCGTAATCAATGGAATGGCAACGTAGTGCAACCTCAAAATAGAATATCTAATTTCCACAGTGAATTCAACGGAGACAAATGAAAATCTGCTATTCAATTTTCACAAATGCAGTGGGACACAATTGACAAATTTACCTCATTTTGTCATTTTTCTGAGATCTTGATCTCTATAGAATAAAATTATTTCAAATTCTCTAGAGAGTGCATAAAAAACCGGAAAGGGGTGATTTTCCCCGAAATTAATAATCTCAAGTTGAAGTTTAACTTTTGGAAAGCTCGCATAAACTTTTAATTGGTTGAGCAGCGTTGACAAACACAAATTAAGCTTTCTTGCTATTTTAAGCGTCACGCTTAAAATAGCAAGAAAGCTTAAAATTTAGTCCAAGATCAAAATAGTCTTTTGATTATCATTGTAATGAATAAAATTGATGACAAAATCAGAAGAACATTGAAACAAAAACAAATGTCTGGTTAAACAGCAAAAGTTTTGCGTTATATCGCGAAAGTTTCGCATTATAACGCGAAAGTTACGCGTCTATTCGCGAAAGTTTCGAGTTATAACGCGAAAGTTACGCGTTTATTTCCGAAAGTTTCGCGTTATAGCGCGAAAGTAACGCGTTTATTCGCGAAAGTTTCGCGTTATAACGCGAAATATTTATTTTTCTTACCTACGAAAATGAGCTCATTGGGCTTTCGAAACTAATGTTTATTTTATATAGATAAACTACGTTTTATTTTTGTTGCTTTATTTAGCGTTTGTATTATCTCAAAAGCGGTTGAGAGTAAGAACTATAATTTTGCACGTAACTTTAAAATGGCGACTATTGGGTTAACATCCTGCCTTGAACAGGATCACATAAGCCGACAATTGCTCTTTGAGCAATAAGCTGGGCTAAAAATGATTTAAAGATAACAGCACAAAATAAATCGGATCACAATACATGAGAAAAGCTGTGAAACAGGTAATTGGTCACTAATTACTATATATTTCGATTTCCAATTGTTTTACCTATGATAAACATTACAAAAGTAAATCTTGTTTATTCTCCGTGATTAATTCCTGTCCCGTGGCATGTAAATTTCTCTAATGAAATAACAAAACTGGCGTATAAATACACTGCATGAAGAAAAAATAGATGTTTTGTTTAATTGTTTACTTTGTATTTATATATGATACATATTTTTACAAACAAAATAAATAATGAATTATCGTCGGATCAAAAGCAAGTCACCAACTCCACTACCACCGAGGACTCGCAAGACCGAGAACTTCACTTCCGTAAACATGGTAAATAGCCCATCCGAACCACGTGGAGAAATCGACATCGCCACATGCACGTAGATCGATTTGCACTTCATCATCTGATACAGACATCAATAAGAATAAATCATTGGAATGGATTCAATTATACAGTTGTGTGCAAAAAGTGAAGATAATTTTATTTTTTCTTTATATATTTCATTGAAAACAATATTTTGTAAAATCGCTGGTATGACAACAGATTTTATCAAAAATTTCTTGATATTCCAAGAATGAATTTGTTGTAGTTTAAAAAACAATAGTTTTTATCTGATAAGCATTGATAATTTAAAAATATTGTAATTTAAGTGTGAAATGATTTTTTTAGTCATATACTCGCAATGAATTATATAGTCAACATTGATCTTGAATTTTAGAACTGATGTTTAGTGATGAACTATATTTTACTACATATTAAACGTGTAATGATCTTTTAAAGAAAGACAACTGCACATTTTCTGGTTTAAGTACTGAAATAAATAATTAAATTGGACAAAAATTGACCATTTACCTATGATTTTACAAAATGTTGTTTTCAATGAAATATATAGAGAAAAAATAAAATTATCTTCACTTTGGCACGCCACTGTATCTACATGTGTATGAACAGATACATTTAGGTAGAAGTAATTAAAGATGCTGACCAATAGGAATTAAAATTTTAACCCGGACGGTCCCACGAAATAAATCATTGGAATGCAGCTGTTACTTACTTGCTTATGAAAGTGACCAGAGGTCAGATATTTGGATAAATTAGCTACAACAAATAATATTTAAAGATTATGCAAAAGATTGGATATTATTTTAAAAGTGCATTAAAAATTTAAAAGGTACTCAAGGTCAGAAGTAATAGTTATTAAATTCAAATTAAAATTTAAAGTAATTATTGCAAATTTCGAAGGAGTTACAAGTATGGAGATGTAAATATACAAAGGTAAACCTAGTATAAAATGAGCGGCTGGGATTGACAGGATTTTACTTGAAAGCTGAACCTTGACTGTCTTGGTTGCATTTCATACAGGTGAGATAATTTTCTAGACGCGCGGTTTTTGTCAAATTATTAAAATTTTCACATGGCTTAATTAGTTACAGGTTACAATCTTATATATCATAACTAGTAATGTTTAGTATAGTTTATAGTATATTGTAAAAGATCATTTACTGTAATCATAAAGATTAATTACAAATAGATTATTTAATTTAATAAAGAGTGGAAAGCTGGATTTTGTCTCTTTCTGGTTGCATTGGTTGGGTAACATCTCCACTCCCCAACACATGCCAGCCGCACATGTCCATCAGATTTACAAGAAACTGGAAATGAAGAGCCAAGAAACTATATTATAACAAATAGCGAAATTGACTCATCCCGGTACTTCTCACACGAGTTCCAGATAATGAGATCAATCTGATTGTAACAACGAACGGAAACAACGATCTTTCTTTTTATTAATTTTTTTATGAAAAGACCATTTCTCCAGCATAGAATTCTAAGGACATCTGTTAAATCTGTTCGGGGGTTTTCATTCGTTTTAATTCAAATGTTTTTGATATATCAATTTCTGAGAAAAAATGACCCCCTTGTGTAAAGAACCAACAACTTTGGAGATGTTTAAATCTGCTAATTTTGCAGAATATGAAGGGATGCTAAAGTCTACTGATTTAGGAAAAGTTTCGATAATTCTGCTCTTGGATCATTTCAACAAGAACGTGAATATTTTCTAAAATATACCCTGAAGTATGCACACGATGCTTTTCCTCATAGAGAATACAGAAAGGAGTGTAACAATTATAGCAGTAAAACGTCGGTTGTTCGAAGGACCTGCATGGACATTGGGGGAAAATGTTGGTATCCGTTTCTGTATTTGTAAGGAACAATATTTTGCACTTCTGATGGTCGTAGAAGGAAATGATTTGCTGTGCATGTTTTACAAAGTCCAGTTTGACATTTTCGACAAAAATTGTACACTGGATCCAAGCAATTGTCACAGAGTAGTATCTTTTGGGCTTGAGTGACATGATGTGCGCCATGCTGTACAGGGGTATCGTGTATCGTTTCCTGGAATGCATTACAAAAAATTGGAATTGAAAAGGAGAAAAAATGCAAATAAAACCTTTGTTTTAATATCATCAAAGGTCTAAGTTTGATAGCAAATTTTCCCTTCATAAAAATCCCGCAGTTTAATAAGATTTTAAAATCCAATCGAAAATCAAAAATATGCAAGAGTTGCATGTGATCTACAAAATATTTACAATACATGTTCCTTTTAAATTTACATGAATATTTATATTTAAAAAACCCATGATTTACCTTTATAAAAGCAGAATAAACTAAATTTGATCTTGAAATATTTCCATTTCTAACTTTTTTTTCTTTGCAAAAACTCATGGAAAGTTAGCGGAGTTGATTTCTTGATAATTCTACCAGAATGAAAATTAGGCAGGTTAGTAGGTAAGAAGCTAAAGAGGCATAATATGCAGGCGAACCTCATGCACATCTGTCTGTGTCTGACGCTTTGCAGGCCAAATATGCAGATAAATCTATAATGGCTGTCTTTGTGTTTGACGTCTGTGAGCAAGGACTTTTGATATATCTTCGATTAATTTAAATATATGTCTACATTTTAAGAATCTAAATCTACAATTTTATTTCACAATATTCGCCCGTTATGCATAAATTATCCATGGTTTTTCATTATCGTTGATGCCCTGGCACGCTATTCAAACTAGACAGTGATTCCTTAAATGATATGCATGATTCATGTTGACCTAGTCCAGTAAAGAGAGGCAACTCTTCTGCGAAAGATGTCTCAATATTGTATGAGTTATGTATCGTAAGCACTTATCGCCACAATGTACTATTTCTCAAACGTTATTTCTAAAAGAAAATATAATTCTCTATCATAAAAATAGGGAATGAATTCGAATCCCTAAGATTCATTCCTGAAGTATTCATGTGTAATAATTTGGTGGCTTAACTTCGATTGAAAGAAGCCAGGAAAGATCAAACTTCATTTTTTTTTGCAAATTCAAATGTGTTGAAATCGACACCCACAAAAGAAGGAAAATTTAATGTCATCTAAAAATATTCTCAATAAGTTTTTGGACTTTCTTCTTCAAAGTTCAAATCTCATAAACGTATGTCTGGATCAAGTGAATATACAACTGTTTGTTCAGTGCATATTCAAAATCCTGTATAGAATATTCGTGCATACTAGTTAATTTTATCACTTTCATTTCAGGAGAAGATTTATTTTTGTTTGCATAAAGCAGAAGACTTTCCCAATATCTTTAGCACACAATACAAACACCGATAAAGCTGTGTTGTATTCTAGTTGCTGTTTTAAATTAAGACGTTTCGCTTTCAGTCATTCAACTTCCTGTTAGACGATAATTGACAAAATGTTCTAAAGTTAAGAGCTGCTTGAGTTTTCCCGTGACCCAATCCTCACTGTAATTTTTAAAATAATGTCTCTGAAAAAGAATAAGTACATTTAAGAGTCAAATTAAACTCTTCAAATTTGCAAGCTTGACCTTAAAAGTTTGCAGACCCACACTAGAGAACCACCTCTTACATGCTCATGTAGATGCGGTTCATCCTCGAGTAAACTATATGATGTTATGTCTGAAAGTTCTCCTCATTTACGTTCGAGATTTTCTGATTTTGATTATATTTGGTAGTTAATCAAATCAATTTCACCATTGGCTTACTAGAAAAACAGCGAATGTAAATAGTAGTAATTCTCACACCTTATACTTATGCGGACACAAAAGCCTAAAGTGTTCTCCGCTTGCTGATTTATTGTATGTTGTTTAACGTCCCTTTCAAAAGTGTTTCACTCATATGGAGACGCCATAACTTGCCGTTGGAGAGCTGCAATGTTTGTCTTATACTCGGCACTCAGGGTCATTGAGCAGGGAGGGAGATTTTTCTTACCTGCATCTACTGAGAAACGGGACCTCGGTTTATAATGTCTCATCCGAAGAAGCTAACACGCATTTTCAGTACATCAGAAGTTGGATTAAGTGCCAGAATTAAATTCAACTTCTTTTGTTCAATAAATTTTATTGCTTTATGTCTAATCGATTAATCATATAATTGAATTTCGGATACATGTATCGATTGCAACTCTATTTTTGCCATATATTTCAATTGGATGGCATCACACTTTCCCCCTTTTAGCTTTGTGACTTAGCTTACACAGATTTGCTGAAATCACAAATTAGCTTATGTTATTTAGGTAACAGAGAGTTAAAAATCAAACTGCCGTATTTTTCAATATTTTGGGGATATATGAGAGGATCTCTACTGTAATTGTGTGTGTTTGTGTTTTTTAAAGCTGAACGAGGGGCACAAAGATACTCTCGCCTCCTTTTAATTAAAAGTGGTGATCGGTAGAAAAAAATCTCCCCATGAATCTAAATTTTGATGTCTCTCCATCTCCCTGTTTAATATATTTTTGAATCTGTTTCAGTCTTTTTCGATAGCAAATACATTGATAGTGTATGTCAAATTTAACTGAATCCTGAGTGGAGTTAAGATTAATTAGAATTCCCGCCCTTACGAAGCTAACTCAAAAACACTATTTTCTTACTTCTTTCTCGATGTTTTTTATATTATGATATATTTACTTTTTCATATCGACAATATTAAAATGATAATTATGATTAAATCCTTTGTAACGATCGATGTCTGAAAATCAATATTATATATATATATATATATATATATATATATATATATATATATATATATATATATATATATATATATATATATATATATATATATATATATATATATATATATATATATATATATATATATATATATATATATATATATATATATATATATATATATATATATATATATATATATATATATATATAAATAAATAAAAAACAAGTTTATTAACTTCAATTGGAATTGAAGTGGGTCGGTCACGTGATCAAATCCTGTGAAGGCCGAAGGCCTTCTCAGAAGATTTGATCACGTACCGACCCACTTCAATTCCAATTGAAGTTTATAAACTTGAGTTTTATTACTTATATATACATTTGAGACAGACAATTGAATATTTTCGATTTCAAATTATTGCACTAACCGTCCGTCGTAGATTTTAAAAAAAATGACTCAAGGTGTAAATCGGCTTGCATGGCGGTTACGCTTCGAATTCATTAGTGCATCATGATGCATTAGTCTAAGGAATCTATTTCGAAGGGAATATTTTGTGAAATTGTACTTGTGATCTTACTTGTACTTGAGATTTTACATAGGTATAAAAATGGCAAACAAAGATGTGCTTTTACGGACCTTTATTCTAGTAATTATAATTTGTAAGTATATATTTTACATTGTAATTTACTCATACGAATTTGACAGCACGACGTGTCGGTTTGTGGTAATATGACAGGATTCCACTCTATCAATATAGCAGGTAGACGGCGAGGGCTGTACTTCGAAGTTTAAAATAGAACTGATAAACTATAAAGATATTGTATTTTCCTTACCTCTTTGACCCGAATGTCGTAATTTTTTTTTTACAGTTTCTGGGATTGTCGAATCTGCAAGAAGCTACAGATCTCGCAGAACAAGTTCTTCCGCATGACTGTAAGAAAAAAATGTACTATCCAATGTTTTTGTAGTTAGTCAAAGTATGCCTTTTATTAGAATTATTTCTATTTCATTGAGTGTAAGCTACGTTACATACTATTGAGTTGTCACTATTGATTGTTTTTTAATTTGGTTTTTGTTTGCTTTCATATATATGCTTTTATATTTTTCTACAAAGCCCTGGATAAGATTTTGTTTCAAATATTTATTTAAAATGCAAAATGGTAGCTTATAGGCAGTGCCTTTATATAAATATATATATTTCTGTATGATAAAACTAAAGGTAACTTTATTTCTTAATTTCACTGACTTATCTATTCTATTGTATGAAGAATTTGGAGATCGATTACTCTATGCTCCTTTCACCTTACTAAAATATTCACAATTTCTTCTTTATAAAAAAATAATTTAGAAAGCAGAAAACATGACAGGAATTAAAAATTTCAAGCTGTTTTCAAAGTACAAATGCTAAATAAATGACATAAATACAGTGTTACGAGTACATGTAGATTATATTCAAGTGTATTATCAAATGAAATATCTATTAATAACTTACTTTATTGCCTGAAAAGGTTTATTGAAAACATTTTCATAAATACTCATAGTCAATGATTTTATATGAAATTTAAAAAAAATCTGCAATGATGGCCTATCAGCATTTAAGAGATTATGTTCTATGTGGTATTGCAAAACGCTGTAAATTGCTCCTTTTATTCCAGATATATTATGAATGTGCGATGTAGACAAACCATTTTTGTATTTTAAATGTCGAGTAACTTTGTCTTCTTTACTGGGGCGTGTATGATTTCATAGTCTATTTGTGCACTAATTAAATCAGTTAACATTCAGAAATTAGTATGAAGTCTTTGATCTTTGCATTTTTGTTTACCTTTTGTTTGTTGTTTAACGGTTTTCTCGAGAATATTTATAATTAAATCTAATACAGACTTCACCATTTGCCTGTGGAGCCGGACTGCAAATGTAGACCTATAGAAACTCAGGGCCTTTTACGCAGTGAGGGGTCCTTTTTTCTTGTCAGCACCTACTGTGATAGGGGCTTCTGTATGTACGGTCTCATCCAAAGGAACGGGTTTAAGTCCCGCAGTTGTATTCAAACGCCCTTACTTATCAACTTTTAAAAATATCCCAAAACTCTAGAGCAAAAGCTATAATTACCACTGAACCACGTAAAGTACAATCTTTACATTGTGCATATTGTAATATATTTTTTCCTCAACTACATCTTTCACTGACATTTAAAATCAACCTCTATATTCACTTAATGTTGGAATTAACCTTAGACCATTCTAATGTCCCTAAAAGCAGTTTCACGTCGTATACATGTAGTTTGTAGTTTATACGTCATGAAAAAAAAATTGTCAAATATTGTGTTATATTTTAGTCCCTGAAAATAAATTCAAATGTTTAATTCGTTGTCTTACACTGTATATGGAATATCGTCTTTTATTCAGAACCAGGATGTAAAGATGGTAATTTTTTTTTTACAATGCTTGCACTGTTAAAAGAAGGCCGTGGAAGCGATCTCCGGTCGAAAGTTACCGAATTTGCTTAAGATAGGCAGCAAATGCCCCTTCAGTACAGGTTTAAATTTGAAGCCAATTTCCGGTGTATGCATGGTGTACATTCTTGATAGGTTTTACTGTTAGTTGTACAGCCTTGGCCCTCTATAATGGGAATACCTGTATAAGAAAAACTGATGCATCAAATTCAGGATTTTTAACCTTTTTTCATGATTTTATCTTGACTTTTTGATAAATGAAGATTTAAAAAGAATATCAGATTCACATTATCAGAAAAAAAAACTCTTGTCATTATTTTTTTTTACAGAGACACATGGATGATTGTTGTGATTGTTGTCTGTTGTTTAGCAATGTTAGCTGTTCCACTGGTTTTACTTCTTTGTGTAAAATGTGGATGTTGTAAGGTTGTTCGAAAAACCTCCCCAGGTCAACATGAAAGTAAGTAAATGACAGATCAATATGGACTCAAAAGATAAAATTCAGTTTAACTGCATGCATCAATTGTAGAAGGTTTATAACAAATTTTATTACAGAAATAACTTTTTTTTTTATTTTTACCGTTATATCAAAAGAGCTCTTTTTTCCTAAATTTCTCCTAATTCACACCCTTAAAAATCTTAAATATATCCAAGATTTTCTCATTTTAAAATAATATACCATATTTTAAGACGCATTTGATTATTTACTGTCTTGCAATTTTTTGGTCAGATTTAAGATTCCTCCTTTGTATGCTTTCCGGTTATCTTAATAAATGAGCCTAAACAAAATTAATATTTTATATTTATAGATTTATTTTGTTATATAGATTGATATTTTAACAGTAAATTCGAATGATTTGTATAATTTTTTTTTGAATTTCACGATTTATTAAAAACAAATTTCGTTTATTTAAAAATAAATGTATTTTAATTGATTATAAAGGACAAAATCTATTGGAATAATGTGAAAGAATATGAATCAATAAGATTTTCTCTACCCTATAATAAATCTATATCTGTTGTTGTTTAATTTTTTCTATTTATACTGATGTAAAATATACGTAAAACGGAATGATAAAGATCTACAGATATGTCACAAACACATAAATAGTCCTTGGACATTAACAGTGATGGTCGTTCTGGCTCTGAAAAGTTCAAATATTCTTGATACAGTCCAGTGGAAAATATCTCAAAATATGAATTAAGACAAAATGATATTTCTCTCTATCAATATGGACTCCTTAACTTAAAATGACTTGACCTTACAGAACTTACCAGTATCATTTAGATTTACAGCTATAGATGTTTTTTTTTTAATATGAACACTTCATATAACAAGAAAAACCTCTTCCTTGCAGTGGTTCCGCCTGGATAACAATATGGACAACCAGGAGCTATGTATGGTCAGCCTCAGAGCGGAATGCCTCCACAGTACGGACAACCAACTCAATACGGACAACCATTCCATACGGACAACCGAACGGTTTTGCACAACAAAATGCCTTTGGGCAACCAGTTGAAAATCAGTTTTCTTATAGTGGTGGAAAATACTGAGCATGTGCTCAATTTGCCTTTTGAGTATGTGCATATAGAACATGAATTATCAAATGCGAATCATTTCTTTGATCAATTCAGTATTATATTTCTTACTGTTATTTTAAAGTGTTTATTTTTTGTAAATGATGCATAAAATTTATTTTGAAATGTAAACAAACTTAATATCTTGTTTTTTCCCAGTTGATATTTTGATCTTCCCTGTCAAAAAGAATACATTTGAATGAACAGGAATTCTTAGTCTGTAGTGTATTAGAATTCGAGCATTAGAAAAAAACAGGAGTGTGCGTGAACGTGAGAATACTTTTTTATGATTATAAGTAGAAAATAGCCTACATCAGTGATGTGTAAATTAAGCACACGGATCCCTGTTTACTAAAAGATGGTAGAATACATAAGACACAGAGTCATATTAATATTGAAGAAGAAGAAGAAGACGAAGAAACATTCCGGAACAAAAACTTAGCATGCAAGAGATGTTCCAGGTGGATAAAGAGCTAAGTTATCATTTATCTGTTCATCAGTGCCCACTTGGTTGAGAGGTTGTCGTTCCCTCCCAAGACAAAGTTATATGTGTTTTGAAATTTACTAATTACATATATCATCTTTTTAAAATTAACTACCTGTAGTCATACGGATATTAATATTACAAAAGAACTTCCGTATATTCCCCTAATGAAGATGTAAAAGTGAGCGCCTCTCGCAAAAGTTCTATGCTCTTTCTCTCTCTCTTTCTCTCGAACAGACAAATCCTTTTTAAAAAGTATAAAAGATATGAATACTTGAACGTGTGTGACAATGTTGAAGAGATTTTACTTGATGTCGTTCAAAAGACAAAGAGTGATATATTCTCGATTTCAAGAGGTAACTTGCTATGTTCAGTAGGACGTATATACCTAGTTCTATCTTAAAAAGAATACCAAATAAATAGCTATTCTTACTGTTAGACGTCATGCTATTGACTTTGGAAATGTGTTCGGAATGACCTAAATGTGAACTCTACACATAGGAAGGAATTTAATTGAGGTTTAAATCATGGATTGAACTTCTAGATCAATGACACACATTATTTTTATATGATAGGGTAAAACTAGTAAATACGCACTTTTGTGATCGATTGAAACTACATTAAGGTATCCGACTCATAAAACCTAAATTTCTAACCTTAAATATCAATTGTACATGTGTATAAAAATACTAGATATTATTTTAAAGCATTTTAGAGTACAAATTTTAGCAGATATACATGTCTTTATTATTGATTCAGTTCCATTGAATCCGAGGCAAATATGGGTCGGGTACCTTAAAAGCATAACATTGTCGTATCTGGTTTTGTTTTGTTTTTATCAATGTACGTAGAAAATCATTAATCTATGAAACGTAAGGAAAACATATTAAATTTTGTAACACGTTGCAACAAATCTTTATTCCACAACAATATAGGTAATTTTGCAATGATTCTTTGAAAAATGAATCAATCTAAGATACTCTATGCATTGAATGCAGTAACCATGTTAAAATGTGCATCGAATGATTAAAAAGGATATAATTGTTACAGTATTATAATTTATTTTTGAAAATTAAAAGAAAAGGGCATACAATACATCAATCAATAATCATGCAATAAAAAGTTAGTACATATGTTATAAACTCTTACAGATATAGTTACAGATATTTAGTTAAAATTAATGTTAAGTGGTGTGTGGGAGATACACCAGGAAAATGTAAATCGATCGAGAAAATTGTGTACTAAAAAGTCATATATATTTTGGTTATTATATGATAGAAAATTCTTCACAGATTCAAATCGTATTAGATATTTCGGAAAAAGAAATTTAAACAGCAAAGCTAACCATAAATCAATGTTGTCACTCTAAAACATTAAAATTTTATTAATAAAGCATCCGGGGGACATAAAAGGAAAGAACACAGAATCAGATTACCAGGTGGCGATGTAAACAATATGCACCTATTGATTTATAACTTACCAACAATAGAAAGATTCGATATCAGTATTAGTGTAACGACGGTCCTGCATTAATGTGTTTAATACCTGTAGTATGAAACCTTAGAATACAATGGGAACTTGATATTGCCATAAGAATGTTTTTTTTAGGTCATAAGCATTTCGAAATTCCCGAATTCTGATCAGAAAATTCTATAAAGGGATAAAGATGACAGGTGGACAGACGATACATGTGTTATGGACTTTTATTCTGATGATAATAATTTGTAAGTATACTATTCTTACTTTACTATTTGCTTTAACGAGTTTAAGAGAAAAACAAGTTCACATATCGTCAATTTTGTATCAAGCTAACAGTTTTTTGCTCTATTGATAACGAGGTTATTTCAGGTAGACGCGACCATGCAGTAGCAGGATAACAGGAGTAGTTTTAAATTCCTAAAGCAATTGAATAAAGGAATAATGTATTACATTTTCACTTTTTCAGGCTTTTAAAAATGTCTTTTTTTAAATTTATAAACAGTGGAGGGGATAGTGGATTCTGCAACATACAGATCTCGCAGGACTTACGTCTCCACTGGACTGTAAGAAAACATTCTCTAATATCATTATAGATTGTGCTCATACCATATAATTTATGTGGTCCAATTTGTATGCCCTTTGAAATGCAGCAATCGGCTTTCAATATGTTATAATAACAATCACACATGTATAATTGTATTATTGTCTATAAATGGATTCATCTCATAAAACGTGTAAAAGAGCAAAACTTTACAAAAGGAAAAAAGCAGAAAGTGCGTCCAGGATTCTTTTCTGTTTCTTATTCTCTTCCAAGGAAGACAGGCACTTCATCTATTAGATTTGAAAGGTCTATATTCTAATACATTATTTAAAGTAGGACAGAAATCAATTTGCTGATGAATGTTTGAGTATCATAAAACACTCATTCTGATCATCTTTGCTATTGATTGTGTAAACAAATGAAGAAAAAAAGATCCGAACAAAAGAACATAATTATTATTATGCATAAGAAAGCTAGATAAGTTTAATGTCACTTCTAAGTATCTACGTATACAAGTAAGAGCATTCACTGTCGACCTTTGATCTCCTTAATTAAAAAGAAAGAGTGATCCTGAGTCAAAATTAATATAAAATAAAAACCTTAAAATGGCATAAACATGATCAATGTCAGTTAAAACAAGGTCCAATAATAGGTTGTTCTTAAAGATAAGATGATTATGAAAGATAAAAATTACCTCGTACATGTAATATCAATTCTTTGTCATTGACCTGCCTCTGTATAAAATATTATTGACTTAGGGCATGGGCTTGAACATTTATCATTTTGGAAAAGTATCACCAAATGTAGGTGATAGTGGAATATAAAAATACATAAAGAAAGAAAGTTTACGATAGAAAAAGTTAAATCATCGCGTAGTTCATCCCTTTACAAGGTAGGTGAGAGTTGTCCATTCAGTAGTTAGTAGAGTGACCAAATATGAGACGAATGTCGAAAATTATGTGGTGTCCTTTTAAATAAAAAAAAGTTAACTAGGATATATATAAATTTGATTTTTAAAGTATACTGAAAATGATAAATCTAGTGAAAAGGGAACAAACTAATTTTTTATTATTGCAAAATATTCTTTAATTGTCTTTACTCCTCTTTCAAAGTGATATTAATATCAACTTTTAAAATACCTATCGACTACATTAATTTCCATAAGCTTCTATTATAGTAAATAAAAGATAGGATTTTTCTAAACCTTGAAAGAATATACCAGATGTATCTGTAGTAAATCAGCTTATTGCGACATTAATATTTCGAACTGTATCACCTCAAATTATCAAATCATCAAAATGCGATTTCTTAAAATGAAGAAATATATACGATATCTCAAATTTATATAAATAATATTGATATGATGCTGAAAGATATTCAGTGTCTATTAATTTCCAACAATCAAAAAAAGTTTCAGAATAAATCAAATAAGGAAATTAGAATTTCAAGAATCATAAAATATACAAAATTTCAAGTTTGACTACAGAATTATTTTATTGAACAAAACATTGTTGGATACGCTGGTTCAAGATTAATTATTGAATGTTGTTCTTTATTTACAGAGACACATGGATGATTGTTATGATTGTTGTCAGTTGTTTGTCAATGCTAGCTGTTCCATTTGTAATAATTTTATGTATAAAATGTGGATGCTGTAAAGTAAAACAAAGAACCTTCCCGGGTCAAAGTAAGTAAAAGACTCTTGAAGTAAAAAACAAAAAGTAAATACTAGAATTTCGCTTCAGTCTGCATCTGAATTATTATAATATATAGAATACAATGTATTTCAAAGGAATAGCAGACATGTGATTGTTGAATTTTTAACATCAAATCTAACAGATATATGAATGTTCAGTTAGCTACAAGAACGATCTCTTCTACGGAAAAGTAATTTGCTTCTTTAGAACGATTATAAACAAATAAACGAATATCGTATCATAATCCTACGTTTTTGTTTTTAAACAACAACGCAAAAAAGTCTTTACAAGATATAATTCTGAAATTCAGTCAACTGAATGGTCACTGTAAGGGTTGGGATAGTGAATAATGCTAATTCTGCTAACTAGTCACATTTCATTAAGCCTTCACTCACCGTTCACTTAACTGATTTACATGGTTTCAATGTGATCATATAAAATGTTCCTTAAGTTTACCTATGATATTAGAAAACATTATTGAAATATTTTTAATATAAGTTGCGAATATTGTCAGAAATGTCCTTTTTCATGATAATTTTATTAAGGTACTCTGTACAGGGATATTTTGCCCCGTCTTTTCACACTTTAAAACAATTTTGCCTTGTTTAATATTTCCCAGTCACAATTTTGTTTAAGAAAATATGCTGCTTTTTTTTTTAAATTCGCCCACCTATGAGTAGGACCTAACGGACCCTGTTTACAGTGTTAAAACATTGTATATTATTTTGCAATTATATTCAATTCGATGTTTTCAGAATGATTGTGGATTGCGTTGCAATATTTCAGATGTAAATTTATTCATAAATTTTATCAAATAGTGTAAATTAACAAAATCGTATCAATGATGAGAAAGCCAAATTTGTGGGTATTTTCAAAAATGATAAAAAAAAAAATTGAAAGGCATTTCTTTGAAAAAAAAAACCTCTACCTTTTAGCAGCGGTACCACTTGGACAGCAGTATGGACAGCCAGGGACAACAATGTATGGTCAGCCTCAAAGCGGAATGCCTCCACAGTACGGACAACCACTTCAGTACGGACAACCATCTCAGTACGGACAAACAAATCCATTCGGACAGCAAAGTTCATACGGACAACCAAACGGTTTTGGACAGCAGAGTGCCTTTGGGCAACCAGACGAAAATCAGTTTTCCTACAGTTCTCAAAAATACTAAACAAATATTCACGTTAGTTAATGTTATTTTGAGAATAAATTGATGTTAATATTTTTACGCATTATCTTCCACAATAGTACTGTTATATTTTCTGTTGTTGTTTATTATATTTTTTTCTTTATGTGGATAATTAATCAATGTGTATTTTATAGAAGTTTAATTTATTCTGTTTTTCTACACTGTTATGTTTTATGACTGCAAAAAATGCTACTAGTATTTGTCGAATCACTGGTTTTAATGAGTGCAAAAAGTCCCATCTATTGAGATCCACTGCTGGAGAATGAGTATGAATTCTTAGGTTTAATCATGTGTATCAATATTATAGCATCTGTTTTTTATCAGTATTAATATTTGAGTAAATTATTGCTATCAAAACTTAATTTAAAAGTCAATGTTTCTTAACGTTGTTTTTTTTTATTGTAAGACTTATATTTCATTGTATATTTTTGGACTCTTATGAGGAATAATTTATTTACACGAATAAAAGAAAACTCTTGTGACCTCAATTCAACATTTAGACATATCTACTGTGTGTTTTCAATAAACACTATTGTATATACATTCAATCCTTTATTGAGTTAATCCCACTGAACTTGAAACGAGAGATCCACAGAATCTGACCCATTTGATACATATTTGAAAATTTAAGACATTTAC
Source organism: Saccostrea cuccullata (assembly GCF_032062105.1). Classification (NCBI taxonomy): domain Eukaryota; kingdom Metazoa; phylum Mollusca; class Bivalvia; order Ostreida; family Ostreidae; genus Saccostrea; species Saccostrea cuccullata. The sequence goes on along the minus strand of NW_026926557.1, from coordinate 147,566 downwards.
TACTACATTCAAAAGTAAAACCAATCTTTAAAATTTCGCAGGAATACGAAAAGAGAATTATGGCCCTTGATCTTTGATTTAAGAAGACAGAACCTATTTTAAGCCACAGGTATCACGATATCGATCTGTCTTTTGTGTTTCAACACATTTATTGGTTTAGTTTGGATTTGTCCTGTGTATTATAAATCTTTTGCACTATACACTGCAAGGAATTAAAATTTAGTTGAGTTATAAATCACGGATTTAATCTCTTAATCAGTGTAACGCAAAGGCAAATCAAAAAGATTTGGTAAGGACAGCCAATATGCAAAAAAAAAAAAAAAAAAAAAAAAAAATTCGTTTTAACTTATCCAGGTTTCAAAATTTTTGAATTGATTATGTTCCTTTAAAATTTTCAATCAATTAATAATCTCAATCTTTATGAAAACAATCTCTTAATTTCTTAGGAATTCTGACCGACATGGATTGAATTACAATTTAATGGGGTCTCCGATGGCTTTCCATACATGAATCTAATAAGTTATGGTGAAGCCCCTTTATTGCACTACATACTATATTTGTATGTATATCATAGATTTATATAATTATATTACCGAGAATGTGCATTCTATCTGATACGAAGAAATTTATTATAATAAAACATTTAAGAAAAAAAATTTAGATCAGATTTTAAAAAATCTATTATAACCGTTAAACCAGTGAATTTAAATAGTCTTATTATTAAGCCGTTAAGTTACTTTCTAATGATAAAATGAACCGTATTAATACAATGAATGATAAGTGCATACTTGTTTAGACATTGAATTAGTTAGGAGTAAACAATGTGTACCTATTAATTTGTGTCCTTCCAACAATGAAAAGAAATAATATCATTGTAACGCTGATGAATTAATGGTTGTGTATTTGATGATTTTCATACAGTTTATGCAGTATTTTGGTAAATTAAAATATAATGCAATAGTGGACTTTTACGAAAAGGGATGACATTAACAGTTGACAGGTTATTCCTAGGTCACATGTAAGCCAATGGTGGGGGGGGGGACTTAATTTTTCTGGTCTTGTCGGCTGAAAAAAACATGATCAGCCGAAGTATTGGGCGACACAGAGCAGTCACATTGATAAATAGGAACACAGATGACTTGGATAAATAACATTTTAAAAAATCTTTTTTCTTTAGAAATCAGCAATATTTGTCATAGATCTATAAATGTAATATGACTTGCACAAGTTTGCACAACGTTAGGCTCTTAGTTAACAAAGGCTTTGAAATGAATGACCGTTCTCGGTTTATTATAGAAAATCGCCAATAATTTAGGTAGGTGCAATAAGTAATGTTAGCAAAGACGAAGTGGCAGAATTTTGACTCAATGTTGAAAATGTGTGCAAGTTTGTATAGAATTGCATAAAAAACGACAAACGGCGCATATTTAAGCAGCAGAGAATACTTAAGATTTCTTTATATTATACGGATTAATTATCTATGTTATTTCCGTTATATATAATCCAAAAAACTTATAATATAAATCCACACACGTATTGTTATAATAAAAAATCACAACACCGAAATAAACTCAACCGGTTTCATTTCCAATCTTCAGGAGTTTGACAATACAATGATCAATGATTTTGTGTAACTAAGCATTGTATTGTCAAACTTTTTTTTTAGTTTATTTCGGTGTTGTGATTTTTTATTATATATATAATATGTATATATATATATATATATATATATATATATATATATATATATATATATATATATATATATATATATATATATATATATATATATATATATATATATGGATATATATATATATATATATATATATATATATGATGTTCTTTTACTGAGTTTTATTAATGGCATAATTGTATTTTGTATGTAATTTTAGTATTTTAATGTTATAATTTCGAACACATATATGAGTATGGGTTAATATTTTATATGAGTTTTTTTCATACCTTTTAAATTATGTTTACTTGCGTTTTATTGTACAGCGCTTTAGAGTTAACTTATTCATATTTTGCGCTTTATAAATTCATATATTATTAGTATTTATAGTAAAGAGATAATGTTTTGTGTAACTCAATCCATTGAAAAGAAAAGAAAACGTGTCCTCTAAACAGAATGCGGATATATTGTGATGTTTCTAGTATTTGATTAATTTTTCTTCATTTACAGAGATACTTCGGTTGTAATTATTGTGGTCCCTTCTTTGGCAATGTTAGCTGTACCAGTGGGAATACTTATATGTATAAAATGTGGAGTTTGTAAAGTATACCCAAGAATATATCCAGTTCAAAGTAAGTAACAATTGGATAGATAAAATCAAATAACTTTATACGTATATTTGTTTACTTAACTTTCAGTGATATTTAAAACTACTCCTTAAAATATCTTTGCCAACAAGGACAATGCTATTTTTTATATCCGTTTCTTCAATTCTTCATCTATTTTTTTTTTAAGGACATTTGCAAAGTTCTATGCATTCGCGATCGTATAATTTTTTTCAAGAACATTTGAACCTGTAATGTTTTCTTTAATGATAAGATTATATGTTGACTTTTAATAATTTTTGTATAGGTTACATCATAGATGCCGAGTAGTATTGATTATATCTTTTTCATGAGGCGTGAAAATAGAGATTTCCAGGCCCAATGAAAACGATATAAACAATAGTACGAGGCAATCTATAATGTAAGCAACTTGTCGCATGTCTGATGACGTAAATTTCACTGAGAGTGTCAAAATTCAATAAAAAAAAATGTTGACCTGATTTCTGCCTCCAGCAGTGATATTTGAAGGGGCGTGGAAAATATTATTGTATATGTGATATGGGAAATATCACCACAGAAAGATCAAAGAAAATCACTGCAATCTGCAACAATTTATTTTATTTTATTCATATATGACAGTGTCTTTCAAAAACCGTAAATGTACATGAACAATAATTTTTATTGCACTTTTATCACATGCCTCTGAGACAGTAAAATTTGTACTCGCATCGATTTCACAATTTCATTTCTTTTCTTGAAATAAAATCAATCTAATATATCATCATGTTCATATGGCATCTTAAATTTAGAACAATTTTAGAGCCACAAAAAAAATCAGTATTTCTAATTTACCACAATGAAAAAGGCAGATAGAAATGAAATTTTACAGAGAAATTTACAAATTTTATATAGCAGGGATCCCAGCTAGAAAGATATATACACAACCGGGAGCATCTATATATGGCCAACCTAACAATATGGACAATCAGCTCAATACGGACAACAGTGCGGACAACCAACACAATACGGACAACCAACACAGTTTGGGCAGTACGGACAACAAAATGGTTTCGGACAACCTGTTAATAATCAGTTTTCCTATAGCAATCAAAAATTCTAAGAACGTATTCAGTTCAATTTTGCATAATTAAGAACATAAACTGAATTATTTCACATAAAAGCTAAAATTGAATGTGTTTTATCTACGAAAACAGTATTATCTAATTGACAACACATTCTATATTTCAATCTTACTATTATTTCTTTATAAACGGTTTTTGTAATTAATAAAATGAATTTGAATTTTTATGAAAATACTGGTTTTCTTTCATTTGTTTTAAGGTATGGCTGTCAAATGTTTAATATCAACATCTCTAAGCATGGTTAGCAGTAGTTGCATATGAATACGTACGCATATATAATCAAAGTACTGAAATCACTCATGGGAGTTGAACATAGTGTAAAATTAAATCTTTAATCGGGAGGTTAAGTGAATGAACAATATTATTATTTCAAATACAGACAACTGTTTCAGATTTTTTGAGTTGCAACAATCTTGAGAAAGACATTCAGAGACATTGAATAGCCAAAAAAAAATGCATGGGCCGTAATGCTTGCCTGCCTACATTAGTCTTTTTTTATATACCCCCTGCTTGAAAAGCGGGAGGGTATTTATCAATGGGGATTTCCGTCTATTTGTTTCTTACGCTTTAGGTATACCCATCTCTTATCCGCAACTCCTCTTACATCACTGAACGAAATTTTCATAGAATCTTTATTACATATGCCGTTGCGTTTCTTCTATTACTTTTTCATCCTACATATATTTTGGGTTTCCAATTGTAAAACATGGACACTGCCATTATATTCATATTAGAGGCGGTTGATCATTTATATAATTCACTGCTCAGTCTTTAAATTTGTAATATATTTTTCCTTGGCACCTTTACCAATGTGTTATGAAAAATTCAGTTTCGCAGGAACAATATCAGTGTTGATAAAATGTGGATTTTAACACAGCATCCTTTTAAGAGCTAGCAGGTTTGTTATATAAAACTTCTTTGTGAATATAAATGTATTTAAGTTACACGAACATTATACATGGAGTACGTCAGAGCTTAATATATTTGAATATTGTGAAGAAAAAAGCAATACCAAGTTAAAAACAAATATGTAATGACCAAACATAAAACAGTGGTATATCTGAGAGTTTGTGTGCGTACATATTATCTGGTATGTCAATGAGGTTTTCCTTTTATAAAAAAAATGCTTCATTTTGTTGTTTTTAATCGCGATTTTTCGAAAACATTGGTGTTCGTTTTTGTTTTAACATTTATAACAGGGTTCTAGATTTACCGCTTTTGGCAGGTGATACTGCTAATTTAGTAATTAATAAATACGAATGTTTCCTAAATTTTTTATGCATTAATGCATTCATTTTAACCAAGAAAATGTTCATGAAAAGTTTAAATTAATTCTGTGCACCGGTACCGGTAAAAAAGAAATTGCTAAAAATTCAGGGCCGTCGGGCGTCGGGAAGACTAGATTCACCGCTTGCCGTCAGTATGTAAAGTTGTCGTTCGTATCTCTTTCAGTGTATGACGCTACACTAAAAATGAGTTCCATTACGAAAAACTTTTGAGGTTCTTTATAATTTGATTTTACTCTGAACGAAATCTAATATTCAAAATAAGATTGCTTTATCATTGCATTTACTTACATATGAAATTATGAAAATTAGATCAATTCAGGAGAAAATGGCATGAACTATTTGTGGCGGATGTTTATGCATGTTTTCTGTTGAATATCATCGGAGTAAATCGGTAGACACAGTAGCCTCGCTTTGGGCTCTATATAATCAACACAAATTACTGCGCATGCTAAATGCGTGATGACTATGGGAGATTGAACATAGTCCATTCCCATAAATATCAAACACTTGGGTCGTTAATTTGGCAACAATGTGTCAACACATGTCCCAAAAGTATAGGGAATCATTTCCTCCTTTCATTCTAACATTTCTTGCATTGATAAATTGCAAGGAAAAGCTATAAAAAACTCTTTAATCCTTTTGTGAATAAGAAAGGAAAAATATTAAAACCATGCTAAACTGAATAAAATCGTATCCCTTATGATTTATACTTACATCAAATTGAATAAGAAATCAATGTAAAACTTTGTACAGTGTATAATAAATTATCTGATTTTTCTTAGAAACATTGCAACCTACATTTTATCCATTTAAGGGACAACCATATTGAAATTTGTTGAATAATTTGAACATTGCTTCAGTACACCCCAGAATATACAATTACTGTAAATCACTTTTTATTTGCGAGAGCTTTATTTTTCGCGTAATTACGCGGGTCTGCCCGCTCGCGAAAATTTTATTCCCGCGTATAATTGTACATGTATTAATAATGTTTATATACAACAGAAATCAAAACTCGCAAAAATTTTGTCTCGTTAATAAATACCAAATAGCTAAGTCGCGAAAATATAGTGATCTACAGTATGCCGAATTAGAAAAAAAATCACTAAGTTAATTAATAAATAATCAAGCTCTAAACACTAAAACTTTTCTTTCTTTTTACTCTTAGAAGAATATATTATATAAAGATATTCAGAGTGACACTTTTTCACTCATTTATAACATGGCGTACCTTTCTTATTTCCGCACGAAAAATGTTCAAAGACAATGGACTATTTGTGAGCAGAAATCACTGCTGTTTACTCACATTTAGAAAATTAAGGAAATTAATGAATTCAATTACTTATTCTTGGTCTTCATGCTAAAAATATTCAATTCTATCGTGTATTTAAAAGCAAAAAACAATTTTATTAATCTCACGTCAAAGGGCAGATCACTCTTACTGCATAAAACCATTTGAGAAGTAAGGCTCTTTAGTGCGCAGTCAGTGTTTAGAGCTTCCTAAAGGGGTTTTATTTTATTTTATTATTACAAATATACAATGACCTGAAAGGACAAATAAACAAGGGTAAAACACAATAAATAAAAGTTTGATTGAATTAAAGGGATATACATTTGTAAAAAACAAACCTTATTTCGAGAGAATAAGCGTTTTATTTATAGAAAATAATCCAAAATATATATACAAATACTAGTGTCCATAAGAATTCACGCGTTACGAATTATACATTGGTTTATATGTATTTTTATTTATTTTAACACAGCAATATATTTTCTGCTTCATCGCATATTCTACATAATTTATTTCCTCTATCATTCCGGAAATATCCGTCTGCTTGAAATTCAGACCTAGTTTTTTTTAAATATCGATTAACTGTTTTCAATTCTATCAAAAGTCCATGCAAACAAATATTCATAGCACAGTTTAAACAGATAAGAATTTTCAATGAAAACGATACAGAAAGGGTGATTTGATTTGGAAACAAAATGACGGTTTCAATATTTTTCATGTGCTTCTTATTACCTTCCGTTTTAATAGGTAAGAAAAAGTTATTTAAGTTTTTAAGCAAAACGGTGTATAATGTATTGAGTTTTTTCCCCCATTCAATATTTTTAATTTGCCAGAACAGTATATTGATCTGTTATAGATTCTTTTCGGATTTATGATATCGACAATTTTAAAATACCTTAATAGGAGTAGTTACATAAAGTATATAATGCACCTCGGATTCAAAACCAATTGTTTCACTATATAGATGTCCATTTAATGAATAACATAGTCATTGATTAAATCAGTAAAGCGCCGCAATACTACTTATCAAAACATATGAAAATCTGAATGCCGTTTGTTCATTTCAAGGAATGGAATTGCAGATTACAACTCTATAGATAAAATTTATAGACAAATGTACGTTAATGGAAGCTATACAAAGACCAGGACTGCTTGATTACATTGTAGATGTTGTATTTTTTGTATTTGCAAAGAATACTATATTGTTAAATGTTTAAAGACATCTAGATTCACAAATCGTGACTTACATATATCTAACATAAAGAATAAGACATACCTTTTTTCCATATCACATCCTGTATGAGCCAGAGATATCAATATCATCCAGTAGGCCTTCGGTCTCGATAATGGTCGAGGGGTGATGCAGGATGTGATGTGGAAAAGGGTATGTTTTATTATGTTTATCACATACTTAGCAATTAAATTCTGTACATATTAACTTCAGAAAAAAAATCTGCACGAACTTCCGAAATGTACATAACTTAAATTATTGTCTCACACGGTTTGTGTTCGTGTCTACTTCTATTTGAAATGTGCCCAATCCGTAGTTTTAAACATTTTTTTGTCAATTAGATGATCCTTACAATAAGAAAATTAGAATTAAGAAAATGGGTATCCCCAAAATATGTGTACTACCACAAGTAATGTTCTCTGAGGTTTTTCTAATATTGATCGGTATCAGCCCCAAAAATCCATATCAGCCCTCCTGGGCTGAAAAAGCTATTGTGACGTCAGGCATAACGAAAAATTCTGTATTTACCTGTTTGTAATAAATGATTGTATCCTTACTAAGAACACATTGACAAGCATGGGAAGCAAAAACGTAATGTCAATGGTTTTATATTACTGAGTCAAAGTTCAAAAGTTCATATTATAGTAAATCAGAGTTCCAAAGTTTACACCATAGTGAATTTAAGTTCCAAAGTTTTACTATAGTAAATCAAAGCACCAAAATTTTCAAAATAGTAAATCAGAGTTTCAAAGTTTTCATTACAGTAAATCAAAGTTCCAAAGTTTTTACGTTGGTAAATCAAAGTTTTAATATTTTCTCTATAATGGTAAATCAAACTTCCAAAGTTTTCACTTTGGTACCATAGTTAACTATGGTAAACTTTAATTAATTATATTATTTTTTTGTTAGGGTTATCATAAATTGAAAAACAATATGGTAGGGTCCCTTTGCTTGTTATACCGGAAATCATGCATAATTAGTAGTGCTTGATGTTAAATAATATACTAACGATTTTAAAACAACACATGTTGGTCCCCTAAGTGACTGATGTGATCTTACAAGAGCATAAGGTTTTTATCTGAAAATATTGTACCTTTTTATCATATCTGTTTAATGTAAATCCATTTTTTCAGCGTCGGTGAAAAGTGAATGCCTTTACTATGACTACTACAACTATGTCTACAACTCCTACTACCACTGTTATTATGAAGTGTAAGTTTTTTTTAAACATTATAAAATGCAAAACCTAGCAGATATGATGTAAACGTGTTAAAGTTCCATTTGAATATAAATAAACAGCATATACTAAATATTCGTCACCAATTTTCGTGGATTTCGTTGTTGAAACAGCATATATATACCAATTTGTATTGATGCTTTTGTCCACGAAATTACGTATAAAACGCTGTTTTACAAAATCCACGAAAATTGATATCAACGAAAATTGATGAAACCACAGTATATACCAATAAAATTTGTCCTAATAAAGGCTTACATATTGTATATTCCTTATTTTTTCGCGAGTACTTATTTGAATGGGCTCTTCAACGTCAATCGCGGGAATAATGATTCGCGAATGGACAGTTAATGAAGAGATGTTATATAGATTTTCTATTTCGCGAATGGTGCTTTTCGCGAAATTACGCGATAATTAATTCCACGCGTATACTTAGGAATCTACGGTTGTTGAAATAAGTTCCAGTGTTTTGGGAATGTTTGGTTTTTCAGAAAGGCTGGCAAGGGACATTCTTTTTGCTTAATAAATACCTATTTCTTTTATGTACACTTTACTGATAAAAATATCTATCACCAGTGTTGGGATAAAAAATATTGTAGAAAATTTGAGCTTCTCAAAATGAAAGTGTTAGAGATGACAGACATAAAAGTATTTGCAGATATCGACAGAACTACTGTACTAGTATTTACTTTAAAATCTCTAGAAAATTTTTAATGGTCAATTAATGAAATAATCTGTTTAAACTCTTTTATTATTCTTTAACGCAACAATACTTGAAAAGGGATATTTTATAAGATGCATATGCATTTTAGTGCTTTATATATGAGAGCTCACTTAACGGTTTTTTTTTCGGAAAAGGTTGTTTATCAGAAAGAATTTTTTTAAATATTCTACATACTTATTGTGAGTGGCAAGTCTGTATGATACATATAAAAGTAAATATGTTCTTATCTACGTAGCATTTCATTTGTAAACATTAAATATTTCAGACCTGTAGGAACAATCATCGGGGCTGTCATCGGAGGAATCATCGGACTCATTATCCTCTGTGTCATCGTCGCTGTCATCTGTGTTGTTGCCTGCAAGAAGAAAACAACAGGGAGAGTTATCCATCCCTCAAATGTATCCGCCATTACCACAACAGGTTAATAAAAAAATAACAAATCATTACGAGATAATTAAGAAAAAAAAAACTTTAAATGAATTCAAACTACCAGCAATTTACCATTTACTTGTAACTTCATCGACAAATCATTTGAGAAAAAAAAAATCAATACTATCTACTTAGTATATTACCTTTTTTTCGATTTTCTATACTTCAGCAACATACAACTCGTATCCAAGCTATCCTCAACAGCAAGGCTGGGGTGTACAGCAACACGTATGGGGAACACATCAACAAGGATGGGGGGTACACCTCAGTGGCTCCACTGGACACCACCAGCCACCACCTCCTGTATCTCAACCAATGCCACCACCAACTTACGCTGAAAACGTGATTCAAGGACAACCCCCACAGAATACTACTTAATTTAAATGCTTATAGATTTTTTTTTATAAAGAAACACTTTTCAGTTGATTTCATTGTGATTTCAATGCCAAAGGATTTTTTTTACATATTTTATGAACATGTAGTAATCTATATATGTTTTTCTCTTTTTATGGGAGAAAAAAATCAAATGGCAAGGATAAAAGATATTTTGAAATATTTAAAGTAACAATGATTTATGTACAAATTATCTGTTTCCATGCTACACGTAGTTCTGCTTAAAAACGATTTGATTGACTACACTTAAATGAATATTTTCTTTATGTTTTGAGTGGTGCATTATTTTAATAATCTGTAACTTCATATTTAAATTAGATATTCTCAATGTTAAGAGATGGAAAAAATTCAGATTGATCTAAATCATGCTTTCTTTTCGATTCAAATAAAAAATAATTAAAAATATAATAAAAGAATTTTTTAGTTCAGTCAAGTAAATCACGTAAATGTGCAAAATAAGTTTCGATTAGCACTGAATTTCCGAAATACAGATAACAGTTTTATCACAGCACGTCATTGCTCATAGTGAAACCCTGTTTTACAAAAAAACTTACGACTAAGACCAAAATGTAAATTTGCAAATGACTTTTTAGCTAACTACTTTTTCCAAAAAAGTTTTAATATTCTTTTCAAAGAATATTAAAGATATTTCATTCAATCACTTTTTAACAGAATCATTGATGTTGCAAAACTTTTAAATCGACTACACTTTTTGGTCTTTGTACGTCCTTTCATAAAACAGGCCCAATGTCTTATTGATTGCCAAAATGTAAAGGTTTGACTCCATAATTTTTTTTTATCCAAAAGACTTAAATTTTCCCAATGTCTTATTGATTGCCAAAATGTAAAGGTTTGACTCCATAATTTTTTTTTATCCAAAAGACTTAAATTTTCCAAAGGATATTCGAAGAAAATTCTTAGAAATTACAGGAGATTGCACAAGTATTAACTTGCAACGTCAAAAATGGTACCAAGAAAAAATTAAATAATTATAAGAAAAACTATTTTTAAAGATCGATATATGAATGAAATAGTTTATTCTTATCTGACAAAGTGTCATCAATGTATCTTAGATACTACGTCCCCAAATGGATTTTTTCATGTAGAAGTATTTGAATAAAGTCCGTTTCAAAGTTCTAGTGTATTTAAAACAGGTTGACTAATAAAAGACACAATTAGTGTCCATCAGAATAAATTGTTTCTTCTGGAACCTCCCTTACCATCACCAAAAATCACAAACTTCATACTTGTGCAAATAATATTTAACGCCTAGATGCATTAAATTTAATCATTGCACAAAGTAGAAAAAAACATTTTAACAAATGACTTGTAATAAAATGTACATTTGTTTATAACTTCCTAATTTACTTTTTCAAAATTGGTTTTAATATCTTTATAAGTACATTAAAGAATATACTAACTTCCATACAACCACACTAGAAACTCATTACGAGTAATGAGAAAGTCTTTCGTTTTACTTCTTCCTCTTGTTTGTCTTTTCTTACTTTGGTGTTAGCTAATAACTTACGTAGAAGCAAAAATACTTTTAAAAATCACTTTCCACATCAATTTTACATGATGTAAATAAATTGATGACTTACTATCTTCTGTCCTGAAAGGTTTATGTTTTATTCATTTACTGTTACTGAGCCATTGCATGAACAAATTCAAATTTGAGGACAGGAAAAAAAACGATTCTCTAACATTAATTTCTCTAGACATTTGTAGTATCTACAACATATATAAAACTATTTTAAAGTTTATCTAAAAGCGATAGGTAATGAGAAAATTTAACATTGAAAAAACTTAGTTTTCTCTTAAACCGCAGAACGACGCTTTCTTTTTTCTAGTGGAATCTAGCATATTTCAAAACACGAAAGAAATGCAATAAAGTAATGTCAGATGTAATTTTAAAAAGAAAAGTTAGTGTTACTTATTTCATTGATCACTTTTTGTGACGACCGGAAGTGACGGCTGACGCGCTTACTCCTGTGTGTTTCGCTACCTCTTCAAGGTCTATCACTTAGGTACGTTTTGTGTCTCTTGTTGTTTCCAAGATCTCGCTCAGATAACTTCTCATTTTGAGGACATGAAACACGCGACCGGAAGTGAATTTTACAAAGATATGTGACATTCTTCTAGATATGTGCAGTTTGATTAACAATAAGATATCTAAAACTTTTTAAATACTATATTTATAAGTGATTATTTACGGGAAAGTTAAACATCGAAATAAAGATGTTTATCTCTTGAGACCGGGAGTTGACGTTTTTATTTCCGTTGTAATGTAACATTTTTCAAAAGATCAAAAGAGAATCACTGATGTGAAGCAAGTTTTAATTTTAAACAGAAAAATTAATAATTTTTTTTATTCTTCTGATCACTTTCTGTGACAATCGGAAGTGACGGCTGCCGCATTTAACCCTATATCAGAGCCTCGTCGGATAGAAATCGACCTTATCGTATGCAACGTCATAATGAGAAATAAACAAATAAAGTTAAGAGAGATTTCCCGGTATTTTGACTACACATGGTTTTCACGTTAAGGAATGTTTTAGACATCGTCAACTGCAGTTCAAAGATTTTTTTCTTTAAAAAATCGGATTTTTTTAAAAAAAATGTACTTATAAAATGAACAAATTTTAAATGTATTTCCCTTTGTAGAGCCTTAACATTTTTATTGTTACCATGGATCAATGTAAACACAGGCCAGAGGAATTCCGAGTCAGATCTACATTTATTTTTTTTTAAACAGAAGAAGACGTGAGGTTTTATCTAACACCAGATGTTAACAAAAAATAAACACACATAAGATTGCATATACACAGTAACAAAGAGTCATCATTTTCAGAAACTTGTTTAACTCGTGGAATTCCATTTCCCATAAAAAAAGTCTGTATTTTGCTTGATTATGTCTTTTTTCTGCTAAGAGACTCTGGCATAAATAAACTATATATACTGATCAACCATAAAATGAATCCAAAGTTAAAGAAAGAAAGGTTTACATCAAACGGGGCTTCTAGATTGTTCGCTATAGACCATGCGTATATACTGCCTCCTATTATCGGAGCCAAGGTCCTGAAAAAGATATAAAATCTTGAAAATGAAAAATACAGTAAAACTTGTCTAACCCTGATCTTGTGTAACCCGAAATCTTGCATTATGCAATGTTAAGTCCAATTTCAAAAACAAGAGGCCAACGAGCCTTATAGGTTATCTAAGTATCATGTAACAACTTCTTAATAAATGAATTTGGTTTGTGTTTTAAACCAGAGACCATGAAATTCATAATTTTGATAGAGGCACCATTGATTATCATAATTATACATTAACATGCTTACTCTAGTTACTTTTTACCCAGAGACAGGGGAGATTTACAAAAAGGAAATGCATTTCAACTTTATAACCAGTTGTGCACCCCATTCCACAGGAACCACTCACCCTGGGGTCACATATTTTAAAGTTTGGAAATTTTATCATAAATTTTATTTCATTATAAATGGTTGATCAATACAACAGAGCAGATTTCAGAACATTGATTTATTTTGAGACTATGTAACCTCCTCAATACCCCTGACCCAGGGGGCATGAAATTAATCATTTTGCTAGATGCACTTTTCTTTGTCTTAAATATATACAGTTAGATCACCGACATAATACACAGGTGCAAAGAAAGGATATGAAGATAACGAACAGTATTTAATATCAAAGTCCATAAAACAATACAAAATAGGGGCAGAGCAAACACGGGCCTTCGAAACATCAGAGGTGGGATCAGTGCCATGGAGAAATGAGCATCCCCTGACGACCGATCATGAACTCATGATCGGGAAATAATGGGAAAATCCGTCTCAATTCAATGTATAAATAATGGACCAACAATTAGTATTAAAATGTCAGCCAGCAGCTGATTTAAAGATAAATTGTATTTGCCGAGAAGGTCCTGGTATCGACCATAGAACTTACGAAACGATGACTTTAAACGAGACTGCTGATATTCTTGTTTCAAAGAATTCATGCATTTTAACCATAACACCAGAACCCCTGACCTTCTACCAAAATCTTACAATTTTTGAAGATGTATCCTTCCTCATCATAAGAATGCACACATTTTATTGGTCTGTTACCCAGGAGCAGAGAAGATCTTTAGAGAATCAAGGTATTTTCACTATATAATCAATGGAGCCCCCTCCGTAACACCAGAACCCCTGAGCCTAGGGCCATTAAATTCAAAATTCTGGAAGAATACCGGTAGTCAATAGAGCCCCACCCTAACACCAGCACCCCTGACCCTGGGGTCATGAAATTTACAACTTTCGAAGAGGCACTCTTTGTCATCATAACTATGTATTTGGTTCGATAGTTTAATAGCCAGGAGCAGAGGACAAGATTTTCAAAAAAATAATGCATTTTTACTATATGATCTATATAGCCCCACTCTAACACCAGAACTCCTGACCTAGGGGACTTGAACTTTACAATTTAGTTAGAGGACTCCATGCTGATTACAATCATGCCAACACTTTGACTGCTTGATGTTCAAAAGTACGCCGGAAGATCTTTAAAGATTGCATTAATTTTAGCGATTATGGTCCCAGGTCCAAGATAGACATGGACCATGAAATTCACAATTTTTGTTCCCTGTCACCCGTAGATGCTGTTTACCAAATTTGGTTGATATTGGCTCAGTGTATCCAAAGAAGAAACAAAAAAAGTTCAAAACTTTACGACCGACGAACGACGTACGACGACAGACGATAACAGATAGCAATAGGTCACCTGAGTTGACATAAAAATCATTTACTTATATGAAATGTTATCTGATTCAGCCAAATTCCTCGAAACCAGTGATGCCCGGATTAAATATATATTTTTTCACCTGAATGTTATGTTAGAGAAAAAATCCAAACATTTACCTCGCAATAGCTGTTGAAGTGGTGGCGATACCATTGACGGAGCCCGCCATGCGAGGCGGTGATGAGTTATTGATGAAGAGAGACGATGCTGTGAACAAACAACTGGTCATTATCTTCTGTGGAACAATCAGGACAAGGAGAACCGCCCATAGAATGGAAGGGGAACTGGTAAACCAGAAGAACTATGGTAAATTATCAATTTAATGTATCACTAGTACATGTATATCACAATGACTTTTTTTTTTTGCAACCGATTTTTGCTATTTTATATTTCAATTATGGATACTGAAGGTCTTTTTGTGTCTGTTTTGCTACTTTCTATAAAACTTCAAAATTTAAGTTTTGAATTAAAGGAGATGAAGACTCTTCACAAATTTAAGTTTTGAATTAAAAGAGATGAAGAACCTTCACAAGAGTAATGTCCTTAACGATTCACAAAATCAACTTTATATTTGTAAAAACAGTTTACCCAATATTTATTTTGATTGTTCTTCGTTTGAGAGGTACACACCAGCAACTTATAGGTATGAAAATGACCAATTCGTATTTTAAATTAACTTTAAACATAAAATTACGCTCTGCAATACTAGTAGTCGAATTAAAAGTGGTTTTATATAGACTATTAAATGAATAATGTTATCGGTGATCGGAAAGAAAGAAAAAATGCTTTTCTATGATTTAACCTTCAAGTTGATGATTTCACTTAAATATTCTTTCTTAATTTAAACACATATCCATAACATTTTTCTTCAATTTCTGATTGTTTTTAGAACATTTTTTTTTATTATATGACCCTTCGTAAATGGGAATATGGCAGATCCTATGATTTCCTTGACTTATTTCTTCTTTCTGAAAGGTGTTTTTTTTTCAAGATTAGAAAATGAAACAAATTAAAGGGTGAAATATCTTGCCAATATTGTTGTGTCAAAAACATTAACTTTCTGTTTATCATCATAACTACTTTACTTTTCATTATTTTTGTTATAATTATTTTATTAATTTATAAAGCGCACAATCACATATAGTTTCTGTGCGCTGTGAGTTTGCGTGGACACTGTCATAAGAAATTTAATGTAGTGGATTACTGATTCTGTTTCCACTCTCTCATAAACCTTAAGTTTCAATTTTTTGCAAAAATTTGCTTTCTAGACCTCCAAAAATTTACATATGCAGAAGTGTCAAAATTTTGCAGCAGGTAGCGGCGTCTACATATGAGTGAAAAAAATAAAGTTATAATAAATAAACATTTAAACGAAAGTACGTAAGAACATGCTTTTGTGTATAAACTGGGCTAACTGAATCAACTGGGGGGAAGGGGAGTGTATCCTTATTCAGGTGATAAGGTATATTTCTATATACTGTAAGTAAGTGAAGTTGACGTTAAAAAGTTTGAAGGCCTCCATTTCATCATAAAGCTTAATTGTTAGGTTACTAGTGAAATATTCAAATATAAAACAGATTTGTCTCAAAGTGATAAATGCTGGTACATGTACCGATATACATGTTTACAAACCTTGATTCAATAAGATGTAACATGGGTGTAACAGTTATTAAAATTCCATTTATACATCCACAGATTAGAAATGTCTGGAATGGAGATATAAAGAATAACAATCAAAAGAATGCAAATAATTTCTGTGAACAGAGCCTAAATCGTGGCACCTGATCCCAACTCTGATGTTTTTGAGGTCTGTTTTTGCTCTGCTCCTATTTGTATTGCCTAATGGACTTTTGAGCTTGAACAGGTTGGGATCAATCGCCCAAATGGGATATAATAATCCGTTTGGGATATAATATTCCAAATGGGCTATAAATTTACAATGCAAAAATTGAAAAAAAATTATTTTGGCAATAAAAAAAACAAATCCGCATCAAAACACATAACAAGAGGCCCATGGGCCACATCGCTCACCTGAGTAACTTTTGTGATGCATTTCTTTACCAGATTTCCCCTCTTATTATATCTATTTTGGCCCCTTAACCCCCCCCCCCCCCCCGTTTTGATTTTAATAATTAAGAACTACACTATCCCAGGATGCTTCCACCTTAGTTTCAGCTTTTCTGGCCTACTAGTTCTTGAAAAGAAGATTTTTCCTATATATTTCTATATAAAATCGGATTCCCTTTTTTGGCCCTGCCCTACCACTGGTGTCATGATTTTAACAATTTAAAATCTACATTAGCCCAGGGTGATTTCACATATGTTTCAGCTATCCTCGCCCACTGTTTGATTTCCTATTGTGGCCCCGCCCTACCCCCGGGGATTATGATTTTTACAATTTAAATTTTTCCTTACCCCAGGATGCTTCCATATTATTTTCAGCTTTACGGCCCAATGCTTCTTGAGATGATGATTTTTAAAGATTTTTCCTATATATTTCTATGTAAAACTTTCCTATTGTGGCCCCGCCCTAACAATATGTGGCCCTAGGGTCAGTGGTTCCTGTTGGGTGGGGTGCACAACTGGTTATTAAGTGGAAAAACATTTTCTCTTTTTACTGTGATCTACCTCTGGGTATTAAGTAACTATAGTAGGCATTCTAAGCGTATATTTATGATAAGCAATGTGCCTCTTTCAAAATTGTGAATTTCATGACCTTTGATTTAAAACACGAACCAAATGCAATTGTTGGAATGTTGTTGCATGATACTCAGGTGACCTATAAGGCCCGTGGGTGTCTTTTTTTTTAATTATTTACCTGTTATATAAACCCTCATGCACATTGATCATCTAGAACGTGAGTAACATATACAGTGGAGCCTCGTTAATCCGGACGCTTTGGTTCCTAGTCAATTTGTCCGGATATGTGAAGCGTCCGGATACCTGAATTACCAGTTAAACAAGATATAATAACGTTTAAAGAATTAAAGTTCAGATGAAAAGTCGTCCGGATACCGAAGCGGATATCTGGCGTCCGGATATCTGAAGGTCCACTGTATTTCGAAGTTGTATACGTTAGAAACATTAACAAGTGAGCACACCTCAGAGTTGATTGTTTTTGGACCAAGGAATAGTCACTTGAAATTGAATATTCACCGACAGCACAGCACGGAGAAAGCTGTCAACAAACGGACTTGTACAATGGAGAGGAGAAAACCATCATTTTTATCATTGTAAATCATTTGTATATAAATTTGAGCATAGAATAAGTAAATTATGATGTTCATATTGTATTAAGTGTGTAAAATGCTTGGAAAAGTGCATGACGTTTTTCCGAGAGCGTTTAAAAAATAGGCCTTTTAGAAACACACGTACGCATTATTGTAGTTAACCAAAATTCAGCTCATTGAGCTGATTGGTTGATTTGTCAGTCAAGTTGGTTCCTCACTTAACATGTAAATTTATTCCTACTTCACATAAAATAGTTTCCTCTACCTGTCAAATAAAACCTAACAATTTATTTTATGACCATGAAATAAAATTATGCCACCATTCTTCCGTGATATATGTGAACACTAATTGGGAATTTACAACTGAATTAGTTTTTAATTTAGAAACAAGTTATTAAAAGAGTACATTAAAAAATATATAAATATACATAAACAGTTGAAAATACCGGGAATTGGGATTTATTTCTTTTTTGTTTGCTTGGGTTTACCAGGAGCCAGTTTCACAAAGCTATCTTATGACTAAAATCTGTCTTAAAACCGAAAATTATATACTGAAAGGAAAAAGAAACTCATAATAAACTTTTGAATAAAATTAAAACTTTTATTTCCAATATGTTTTCCGGTATTATTATCAAACAATTTAATATAACTTTAAACAACAAATAACCGAAATCTTGGGTGACTTTGATTGATAATTGCTGAGTTATTGAAATTGATATGTCGATACCCCCAAAATTAAAATAAAATTTCTCATCATCTCCCTTGCACATCAGTAACAGCCTTGATTTTCTTGTGAATTGAGTTCATCAGCTAGCATTTATCTTTCTTATAGAATTATCATTCAAGCCTTCCGACGATAGTCTTAATGGTTGAGAGTAGCTGTGTTATATCAATCCCAACAAATCCCTCCGCCCAATAAATCCCACGAATTTTCGATTTAGGATAGAATTTACAGAATCTAGCTGATTTGGTACACGTGAATGTTTGTAAGGAAGTCCCAACAAACACTGGCTACATTTTCTCAGCGTGTACATGCTAAAAACAGTACGCATACAGCGCACACGTGCGCGTGTGAGAGTAAAATTGACATAAATTTGCCAAGCATGCGTACAAAATTAGGACATCTAGAGTTTCTGTCAGTATTAGGGTGAAAATATGAGTCTGACTGTCTGTTGTAAAAATATCAGTGTCAGTGATAATGACTTGACAATAACCGAGGTAGCATGATCAAAAGCCCTATCTTGATGTGACGTTGTTACGCGCCAATGTCACCGTCATGGTTGGTTGGAAACCTTTTAAGTTACTCTCTGACAACCGAAAAAACCTTTTTGGTTGAAAATTTAAAAACAAACTGCACAGCAACATGTTGTTGCCTTTTTATTCACTTATGGAAGTCAATTACTAGACCCTACGTAACTTCTGTCTGCCATACCATGATTGCAAGAAATTTATACTAACTGCAAATATCGGAAAACGATGTTTGTAACTCTAATGCATCGATTGGCACTACAAATTGGGATCACAAAAATGTCATCATCAACATGCACGTGTATTTGACTTTTATCACTTCCCATACGTAACGCCACCTAACCCCCGGCGCAAAAAATAATTTGCCAAAAAATAAAGTGCACAGTAAAAATTACACATGTGACCAATTTTATGTTTCTCCACGAAGTTAATTATTTCAAATGCTATTTTTTTCTTTTCTTTGTATACATGTATTAAATTGCACCATAGCTGTTTTACAAAACTGTCATATCTTATGAAAATCCATATATCATTTATGTATAACTTTTTTCAACAATTGTTTCATTTGAATTCTAAAGTGCAGCCGGTGAAAGTATATACAATAACTAAAATCAATGGATATTCAAAGATAATTTTTAAAATGGCATTATTAGGCCAGAAGGAATGATGACACCCAGGTTATTTATTGACAGGTTACAAATATCAATTTGCCAAAAAATAAAATATGAAAATATATGCATGTACCTACTTTATGTTTTTCCATTAATTAAAAATAAAACTATTTTTTAGCTACACTGCATTTTTAAGGTCCCAGACTGAAATTTCCCCAAATATATGTTTTGTATCTCTTGTACATGTATATAAAAACTTTATATCATTTACATATAACTATTCAAAATGATTTCCATTTGTTTTCAATTTATTTTAAAATATACTATGACCAAAAATTGTGTTATGAGCAATTTTTAAAATGGCCCATAATGGGTTATATAAAAAAAATATGTACATGTAGTTTATTTATTGATAGGTTACATTTATATTTTTTGTAAACAGAAATATGTTTATATATGCTTTACCATTATATACAAATTCCATGAAAGAAAAATTATATATTTTTGAGGAATGTGTCGTCTGACCTTAAGACGTTTTACTTTATTTTGTTACATTATGGTGATTATTTTTTAGAAATTAGAAAGTAAACATTTCATTTAGTCGTGCAAAATTAGATGAAAATAAAAAAAAATTATTCTTGGGTATACTTCATTAATCTACCGAAATCTGTATGAATATCATGCGGTAACATTTCATGCTCTATGTACATGCTTTCAACATTCTTTCTTAATAATACTGAAATTATAAAATTTTGATTGGAAATTGTTCTTTCGTTTCTTTTCTTCATCCGTTAGCATTGTTATTTTGTTGTAGTAGCTTAAGCGTTCTAAAGACACCTTCATCGAATTTTATGAACTTTGAACATGATTTGGTGATTCAAAAGGATTCATTGCTAATTTGCTATAATCATTCATTAATTGCAAAGGTTCAGATACTCAAGTAGCTTTAATAAAAAAAAATCTCATAAATTTCGTCAGCAACTACTATTTTCTGAGCAAGAAGAGATCTAAACAAATGTTATTCAATTGTTTTTTAAGTGTTGAAATTAATTCAGATTTATATTTATGACCCAACCCCCAACACACAGAAACACACACTATAATTACATTAAAGTTGATGCAATAAAATGTTTTTTCCCGAGGGTATATCTGCAAAATTAAGGAAAGACAACTAAACTTCGTGCAAACTTATTTTTAACAAAAATCTCTGTGAAATTGAAGAATGAAGTTCGTCTAAAGATTTATCTTAAGATTTCTTATACTTAAGATAGTTTTGTGAAACAGCAGTGACAGATTTTATGATTGGCATATTAGTCAGATCTTAAGATGGTCGTAAGATCTATTTTAGGACAAATCTTACGATTATTTTGTGAAACCCAGCCCTGGCAGATATTATATATAAATGTATAAATTAAATGGTATCAACACCTGCTGCGGTTTCAATCGCCTTGGGGCAGAAAATAAATCGTGCATCACACATATTAAGGTACACGTATAGTGTATCAGTGTTACACATCATTGAACATGCTGCTCAAGAAAAATTGACCCTAATTTCAATCTATTTTTAAAATTGTAATGCAAAAAAAAAGATAAATGAAATGTGTATAAAATTCTTTTAAGATTAAGTAATTTTGAACATAATCTTCGGGTTCCATTCTTTACAAATAAAACACTTAAAAACTGAGTATTATAGAGCTAGAGAAACTAAAAATAATTTTAATTGACATGTCAGTAAAAAAAATCTTAATTTTAAAAATGTTATTTGGCATAATTAACAAAGAATTTTTCAAAAGCCCACTGTAAGATACCGTGAATTCAAGAAAATAATGAACCTTAGTATGACAAATGTCAGTCAGCATTTGACTTAATGATGAATTGTATTGGCTGACAAGGTCATTGTATCGACCATAGAACATACGAACTGATGACTTTAAGTTTAAACGAGACTGCTGATCGAATCAGAATCTTCAACATGCCAGATTTTGTAAATCGCCAAATCTGAAATTATGTCAACCACAAATTCAAAATCTTTTTGGAACTTTTGTATATTTATAATTAAAATAAACACCACCTGTCATCCATAATTAAAATGTCACCATACTATTCTTTTCTTATTTTCATTGTATGTTTATTGCTATACTTTGTACATATGTATATGCCTGCTATTGATTCATAGTTATATTTATCATTTTTCTCACAATTATGACGACTAATTTATAAACAGTACTTCATGTACCACTGATGTTGATGTGAGTGAATAAATGAACTTGTACTTGAACTTGATATTCTTGTTTCATCACCTTGTTCGTCAATAATTTACCTTGTTTTAGAAATTGTACATATGTAGTGCATGTTCCTGCGCATCGAATCATCTGAGAGATATAAACTCTGTAAGTAGGTGATGCTGGTACATGTATATTGCGCATACGTAAGGAAAGTTGACGATTGAAAACTTAATGTCTTACGGGTATCATTGAGCATGGTATAAAAGCTTTTACCGTGGTAAATTTAATAATTTTAACTAAGGATTTCAGATTGTTGTAGTTTATGTTCTCAAATTCATACATGGATATTTTTATATATTAAATGGAACTATTAGTTGTATATGTAAACACTCAATATCAGTTTAAAAGTGTTCATCACTAATATCGAATCTAAGAGATTTTAAGCTTTGAAATCTCAAAAACAAAAGGTCCTGAGTAAAGTTTCATATAAAAAAGTTTTTACTATAGTGATCTATATAGTAAACTATAGTTCGTTTAAGTTAACTATAGTAAATTTTGGTAAGGTGTACACAGTATATAGGGTTTGAAATTATTCTTCCGTCATTGAAAATTTGAAAATATAAATGATAAAAAGGAAGATTCAATTTGTAAGTAGGAAATGATTTATCTATACTCTGATCGATGTCTCTTTCCTAAACAATTATATTGAAAAGCTTTATAATGCAAAACATTTGCTGAGTTTAAAATAGTGTTATTTTCTTTGATCATCATGACTTTGTTTCATGTCCATTTTCTTTCATAGTATCATATATCGTATCAGTTTCTTTTGTTACACTAGGAGTTTTCCCTGCTTTTTTTGATATCAAAGATTACCTTTTTCGTTCCAAATATCCTATCAAGGAATGGATAAATGAAAAGGTTAAGAATCAACATTGGGAATGAAGATAAACCAAGAACCATACCGATTTCATCTGTCTCAAACCCAAGGCCATCTGAAAAAATATATGATACATTATGCCATAATAACAAAAAAGTTTTATTGATAATGGAACAATTAAGAAGTCAATTTGATATACTATTTTAGAACTCTTAAATCCACCTATGTTGAAATAAATGAAGGATATCTGTTACCATAGATTGTTTTGGTTGATGTCCATATTGTAAATATTTCCTCATAACCAATGGACGAGAAAGAAAAGACAGTGTACAGAAAAATAGCCTTTCTACAATCTGGCGTACTGAAACACAAATGAATTTATAAATGAAATAGAAAAAAATATCTGTCAATATAGAACACGGTGAATGTAACAGTGGCATTTGACTTACAAAATATGGATAGACTGTAACATATTCAATAAGTATAAGATAATCTCAGACTGTAGGAGATGAATCACTATACAGTCTTTTTTATATACCGGGTATCTAACGTGAGGTCAATCCGTTAGACTCCCATTTAACAGAGACTTTTGGCAATGAAAGAACATTAAGACTGTGGATAAAATGTTAAAATAATTGCATAAACTTTCATTTCATATGAATTTATTTTAACTATCAATTTTAACTGTAAATTATTTGTAATATAAGCGTAGAGACAAAAAAGAGTTATATAATCTGTCAAATCTCATCATAGAAAATTTACATAATATAATAATACAGTTGTTGAGACAATGAGAAAATATTGCAACCTTAATATTTCAATAAGACTTGTTCCCTTGATTTCATTGAAGATGCACTTGGATATTTTCTGTTCAACTCTTACTGTCCCCTCAGTAGTGTTTTCTGTCGGCGTTTTCAACGCCTTGTTCCTATTGAAGTCACGTGACTTGCGCAGATCTTGACACGACTGGTTTAGTTTGACGTCATATACTGCTCTTTCCGTGTAATAGTGGAGTTCTTCCATTGATGATGAGATCATTCTCTCTGCCTCCTTTGTTTGCTTTTGTTGTATTTTGTGCACCAACTCCTGTAACTCTTCTGAATGTCCCTCTACGTCTAATTCTAGTTGTCTGAAAAGAATTTTTATTGTTTGTATTTTTGTTGCTCTTTGACAACTTTCTTGATAAATCATTACATTTCTCACTTTCTGCTCCTAGTTTCAGGTAAAATCAAGAAATCGACAACAATGACCACCAGACAGACACATGTCACAATAAGACTCGGGAGAAGGTATGGAAAGTGGTCAAACACACCGTCCTTTTGAAACAAAGAGGGATATCTAGTAGCTGGATTGGATAAAATTCCTGCAATCAAGGACAGGGAGATACAATTATATCAAGACTGAATAATGTTCAGGAAAGCAGATTGTGAAATACAAGGTTAACAAGATTTTTTTAGGGTAAACTGTAATATATGAAAAATCATGTACATTTTTATATGTTTATGGCCTCGTACCCCCAACAGCTGGTCCAAGTATGATCCCTGCACCCCAGGACATCGCTATAAAGGTCAGTCCGGTAGCTTGATTAGAATCATCTGAAACCTCGTATAGAACTGCCTTGGAAATGCTTGCGGTTCCTAATAAAAGAATGTTTTACAAAACGATTATATTATTAAAAGACTTCATGTTTCATGCTTCAAAGTATTACCATAGGGAAAATATCATAACTACTTAAAATTAGATAATATTATTAAAAGATTTCATGAAAACTTATTCCCAGTAATAGAGAACAACCTCTAAAGGTATATCAAAGCTTGTTTCTAAAAACAAAATATTGCAAAAAAAAAAAAAAAAAAAAAAAAAAAAAAAAAAAAAAAAAAAAAAAAACTATTTCTTTTTATTAGTTTTACATTATACGAATTGTTCATAAACAATAATCTGGTAAAAATATAAATTACCATTAGCTAAACCAGCTAGAAACCTTATGATAAGAGCCATGTGCAAGTTAGAAGTAAATCCAAACAGCAAACAGAAAAAGCCATTTCCAAATATGGTCATTAGCATGACTGGTCTCCGCCCCATTTTATCAGACAGCCAACCCCAGAAAAAGCTTAATGGAAAATAAATGAAAAATGGTTCAATTTTACAAAAGAAGTCAAGAAAATGCATCATAGACTTATTGCACGTATGCACAAAATCTAGATTATTAAAAGCCAACTTTCGTTTAAGGTCATTGGCAAGGCAGAGTTTCCGGAGAAAAAAGGTTTAATACATGGGTTTTTTCATTTAAGATATACCATGCAAATATAATTTTGACAATTTGTTTCCAATAACTTAAATTACATGAAACTATTGAGCATTTAGAATAATAATTAGATATTAAGGGAAGTAACTCAAAATTGAAGAACAGTGCTGGAATTTTTGTGTCTTGTTTCTATATTTTGCATTTTCAGCCAAAATATATACATGTCATTGGATATAAGGATACAACAATGTATTTTATTCAAAACATCTATAAAATAAATGGGTTTTGGAGAGATTGTATGGTTAAAAATTATGTAGGTCCTTTTTATCTTCATTTAACACAGGAAATGCATCGACTGTGATTGAGAATTGTGAAAGCATTGATTCGACAAAATCTAATAAGGAAGGCTGGCTTGGTGGGTTAAATGAACCAGAATTAAGATGTTTGGTACCATTAAACATGTTCAAAAATTCTCGAAAAATTCTATACTAAAGCCAGAAACGTTGCCAATGTCCTTAAAAAAGGAAATTTATATAAAATCTGTACATTATAAATTAACATGTACTTAATATTTCTTATCTTTAATTCTTT
Source organism: Saccostrea cuccullata (assembly GCF_032062105.1). Lineage (NCBI taxonomy): Eukaryota > Metazoa > Mollusca > Bivalvia > Ostreida > Ostreidae > Saccostrea > Saccostrea cuccullata. The sequence continues at coordinate 121,726 of NW_026926557.1, read as the reverse complement.
GAAGCTAAAAATTAAGTACCATCTCGTGGATTGGAATGTCCATACCTTCCTACTGCTCTCCCAGCAAACACCATAGAGGCCACCATTCCTGCGTAGTAACCCTTTTCTGTCTCTTGGTAACCAAAGAACTACAGAAAGATTTTCAAGTATGTTGAAATACCTTGATTAAGTGGTAAAACATCGCACTGAAGAACAGCATGTAACTTACCAAAATCATTTCTGGCAGGAAAGGAAACAGAAATGTAAGACTGAGTGTTCCAGTGCACTGAAAAAACAAAGCCAAAAAGGGGTACTTATTATTGTATATACAATATATGTACATATATCTATTGATGTTTTATAATATTAACAAATATTTCACTGCATTGTCACGAGTTCATTCAGCCTAAAAGCCTCCATTTAATTCTGCCATGTAAGATTGAATTTTCCAACGACAATAAGGTAATTTTCTTTGGACACAAAATTGTCAATTTACCATTGAGATGAAAACAAGGCCAATGATTTTCCAATTTACAGGTGTTGTATCTTTTGGTGTTATTCTGATTTTATTTTGTGCTCTCTGCCAGATGGATGATGTTTTTCTCACAATACTTTGTTCTCCAATAGCAGATCCTTCCATATCGTTATTATTTATTTTTACTGTTGAAATCCCTTTCAAATCAACAAAGTTTGTGTATAGCTGACTTGTTCCTTCGTTAATGTAACAGTCATTTATAACATACATGTGTATTTCTATAAAGTACAAAAACAATAGTAAACAATATTATGTGAATTTTAGAATAATGGTTTTTAATTTCACTTAATGATAAGCATGTTTTTAAAAAATCCAAAATGGGAGTAATAAATTAATGCAAATTAAATTTGTCAATTGCAGATTTTGTAGTCTATATTTGTATTTTACTAATAAAGAAAATATACACATAATACACAGCATCACATGATTTTTCAAGGTTATCCACTGCTTAATATGATAGTTAAAACTGCTGTCAAAAATCATGTGATACTGTGGCCCTTTCCTGACATGATTCCAGAATATTTTTCCTTATGGACAGGGAGGATCTTCCGGGGCTGGGTTATGGTTTTGACCCTCCCGTCTTAACGGAATAAATATTCTGGATTCCTATCTGCAAACCTCATGCGAGTTTCTTGAGAGAAAAAAAGAAGAAATGGTTTTCTACCGCGACAAACAATACCCACGACTGAAAATTGATCTGAACCCTTTGAACACGTTGTGAGAAGATCAACCCTTTGCAGCCAAGGGTTTGTTGAATGGATGGATAAAGAAGGTACTTCTATAATTCTGTTAAAATGAGTGAAGAACATAAATCGTCATTTTTGAATCATTTGAAGTATTTAAGCTTTTTATGACACTGTTTTGATTTCACAACATTACAGTTTTGAGCTTTGATTTGAATGTATAGGCTTGTAAAATCTGAACGCGTTGACTGCTTTGGCCAAATTGCATGTCTTTAAGATTGATGAACAAATGATTATGGTTTAGTAAAAGATGTAAAGATCATTAAACTTTTGCACGGATGGAAAATAAACTTGCAGAACTTCTTTTTAAAATCCATCCGTTGTGCTTTTTATTGTCTGGAATAGCCTTAATGGTTTTGAATGTATTAAGTTTATGTAAAATTTTCATTTATGTCATTTAGAGTTCAAGGGCATTAAATGTGCTGAGAAATCTTTTACAATCATTATTTTATTCAAAGAATAAACAACGATCAATTAAATATCATTGTTATCAACAAAGGTCATCACCCTTTTGTTTACTTATAATATCTGTCAGATATTAAGCAATATTAACATAAATGTTATTTGACAATGTATCTCCCGAAAATACAACATTAAGAAGAAAAAAATCTGTCAGAATTAATTTTTGAGACATTTTGGAATAAACATATTTTTATGATAACAGACTGAATTCTTAGAGCTGTGAATATTTACTAGATTTTGATGCTTTTCTTTCAATTAGAAGCTACATAACTTCAGACAAACTGTTATTTATTATCTGTAATTCAAAACCCGTAAGCCTCAACATTCATATTAATGAGTTAATGGATAATTAGATTTTAAAGGTACATGTACTTGGACACAGATTTGTAGTTAATTTTTTCTCTATAATATTACGACTTATATATTTTATAAAGCATTTCACACAAAAATCAAATAAAAATCTTATTTCATTTATAAGTTATTAAAAATTTTTTTTTGGCGGGTTTGATTGACACGTCCTTGCACTTTCACAAATTTTAACTTAAAAAAAAAAATTCAAAAATTAAATACCTTATAAATGAATTAAGATTTTTAATTAATTTTTGTGTGAAATGCTATTAAAATATATAATTCGTGATGTTATACAGAAAAAATTAACTTCAAATCTGTGTCCAAGTACCTTTAACTTTTAAAAGGATTGTGTCTTTAAAGGTACTTGGACACAGATTTTAAGTCAATATTTTCTGTATAATATTACGACTTATCTATTTTAATAGCATTTCACACAAAAATTAATTAAATTCATGTACGATCTATTTCATTTAAAAGTTATTAAAACTTCAAATTTTTCGGCGGGTTTGATTGACAGATGTTTGCACTTTCACAAATTTTAACCTTATTCTTAATCCTTAGGAAATATAAAAAAAAAATTGAAACTTTTATCCAGAAAAATAATTTTATTCAGAGTAGAAAAGCAATACTCCCTCACAAGTACATGTATCGTCATTCCGAACTAAGAGTTGCGTACAGGATTTCGCGAATTGAGCACACTCGTTTTATGTATACAGTTTTTGTAAACAGGGCGCGAGCTGTTTTATTGATGTTTACAATTCACCGCATGCATTCAATCGTCACAGTCTGCTTACCACAACTGCACGGACAGACAATATATTGTGTGTTTGTTTTGCTTTCGGACATGTCTACTCTGAATTTTCTGGATTATAGTATTAACATTTTTTCATTTAAACACAACGAGATTGCCACTTTTCCTAAGGATTAAGAATAAAATTAATTTGTGAAAGTGCAAGGATGTGTCAATCAAACCCGCCAAAAAATTTGAAATTTTAATATCTTTGATATGAAATAAGATTTTTAATTAATTTTTGTGTGAAATGCTATTAAAATATTTAAGTCGTAATATTATAGAGATAATAATAACTTCAAATCTGTGTCCAAGTATCTTTAATGCTATTTTTGAACATTTAATTTTTTTATTAAGTTTAAAACCCTGCTATAGCCCTTGTCCCTGACATTTTGACACACCTCCAGGACTGACATGATCCTTCACCCTCTCTGTGTAATGATGTGAGCCAAGGTTTAATTAGTCAAATTGGCTTTGGGTTCTTGAGATGAATAAACATTTCGATTGACAGATGACCGATAAACGTCAAGTAGAAATACTTATTCAACTTTAGATAATGACAAAAATATACATTAAATTTAGTCATAGAGTTTATTTCCTCAAATTAAATTAGACATTTTAATCCATAATAATAGAATTTCTGTATGACTTTTTTTTCTTCTAAATTCATGCATTTCACATTTTCTGTTGTTTTGCATGCATATAATAAAATTTTTCAATTTAACTTTAAAGGATTTCGTTCTGATCATGGAAATTAAATTTTTAAATGAACGGCAAGAAATAAAAATAGTTTACTCATCTGAGATTTTAAAGGAATTTTCCGAGTACCTATGGTATTCCAACATAAAATGAAAAAGTAAACGTCAAATATCCCATTTTGTTAGAAAATACGAAATGTGTCAGGTAGCGTGATTACCGGCTCGTGAATAATCTTGAAAGTGTGCGTGGAATTACGATTGCATGGAAAGGGCTTACATGTAACTAAAAACAAGAGGTCCAAGGGCCTTGAATCTCTCTTCTGATAAATTGTACAATCTATCACTTCTATTTGAAGCCTCTAACACTAAGTATCCTAAGACCCAACTAGCATCAACTGACATAAGTTGAGGATTCTGAGTGACCTACTTTAAGACTGAAGTTTTCTGAGGACCACAAGATGCATTAATAGACGAAGATTGAAGATTCTAAGCCAATAAGTATTTGATGTATTTAAAAGTTAATTACTGTGACCTACTTTTTTGTCTACATTCTCCGAAAACCCAAAATGGATCAGCTGACAAAGTTTGAAGATTCTAAGCCAAAAAGTACTCAAGATACTTAAATATACCCATAAAATATCAATAGTAGGTTACTGTGACCTATATTTTAGTAGAACTTTAGCAGAATTTTCAAAAACCCAAGATACATCAACTGACAAAGTTCTTTTTGGTCGTCACTCTCCGAAAACCCAAGATGTATCAACTGACAAAGTTTGATGATTCTAAGCCAATAAATACCTAATATACGTAAATATAGCCATAAAATGTCGAAAGTAGGTAATCGTGACCTACATTTTGGTCAACGTTTTTTGAAGTCCCATGATGCATCTACTGAATAAGTTTGAGTTAGTAGGTCTAAGATAAATAAAATATGCCTTTAAACATATTTGAAAATAAATGCCTGCAAAATTCAAAAAGTAGGCCACAGTGACCTACTTTTACATACATATGTTTTAAGGTCCACAGATGCATCAACGTACAAGATTTTATGATTCTAAACCTCTCAGTGTCTGAAATAATGGTATTAAATGTTTTAAAAAGGATTAGTCATAAAGTTCAAAGAGTAGGTCATGGTGACCTACTTTTAAGTTGTTCAAGGATCCAAGATGCATCAACTGACAAAGTTTAATCATCATAGACCTTAAAGTGTCCAAAATATGCCTTCAATTCAATTTGAAAACAAATGCCCGCAAAATTTGAAAAGTAGGTCATCGTGACCTACTTTTGATTTAACATGATATGAAGTCCTAAGATGCCTCAACTTACAAGATTTGATGATCCTAGTCCTTATAGTAAGCAAGATGTACATGTTTTTCTTAATTGTAAATTTAGGTTAACTTTGAAGTGACCTTGAAACCACGCACTTTGCCCCAGGGTAATTCCCCGTGCAAATTTTAATTTTCGACATATCCTAATCCTTGTATGTAAGTTTAATGAAAATCTGCCTTGTGGTTCTGGAGAAGAAGATTTTTTAGCATCCAGTACTTTTTGTTTTGTTTTCCCGATTATCTCCCCTTGTTTAAAGGTCCCAACCCGTACTTTAGTATAAATAGTAGCCCTTGGGCCAAGGATACCCTGTGGCAAATTTGACACTGATTGGCCAAGGGGTTCTTGAGTTATGGCCAATATTCTAAAAAGTTTCCGCACACTGCACACCGCACAAATGGCCATAGCATTAGCTCTTTGAGCCTTTTGACTCAGAAGAGCTAAAAATAAGAATTTCCTCAATTAAAACACTGTATTTAAAAGTATCACTAAATGAACTGGTGACAATATGAAAAAAGAGTTTCCTGCTCAGGAAACAAAAAATTGTTCTTAGGATATGAAAGTTGCTGAAAAAAAAGAATAAAAACTGGTTTTTATATGCTTTCCGCAATGTCATGTAATACGTACATTAAAATCCTGTTTTCCATTGATTGATTGATTGTATACTATTTAACGTCCCTATCCAGAATATTTCACTGATGTGATCGAAGATAATTAACAAATACAAATGAATTCAAATGTGAACTATTTATAATTAAGGATTTGGGGATAACGAACAGTATTCAATATCAACGTCAATAAACAGTAAAAAAAAAAAAAAAGGAGCAGAGCAAACACGGACCTTTAAATAAATCAAAGATGGGATCAGATGCCATGGAGTAGTGAGTACCCCCTGCTGACCGGTCACACCCGCCGTGTGCTCCTTTTCATTAACGGGAAATAACGGGAAAATTCGTCTTTAATTCAGTGTATAAGTAAATTCAGTAATTAATGTCAAATGTACACTTCTATTAAATTATCATAGAGAAAGCCATGGAGTCATTTAATAGAACTATTTATTACATGTCTTCAGTTCCTCCTGGGTAAGAACATTTTTTATCATTGAGCCATTTCACCAGATTTGATATGATGATTTAAACAATATTTATTCAGAACACTGAAAAGATTGTGCAACAGTCAAATTGCCCATGAATAACCTCTTTGCAGGCCAAGTGCCTATGAATAACCTCTTTGCAGGCCAACTGCTTATGAATAACCTCTCTATACAAGGCCATGGGTAAAAGTACAATGAACTGATTTGACTTAAATCAATAATACAACAAAGACAGACACACCCTTGCTCTCGCACACACAAACCCTTTCACCCACCAACCCTCCCTCACACAAGCACAACTGGCTCACACAGATCCAGATCAAAAATAGCACAACAAATAACTATATAAATAAATTTAAACTAAAAAAATGTTTTGATATGGAGTGTATTTAAAATATTTTTCTCTCTGATATACCTTTGTACATAATTAAAATGTTGAAGTTTGTTTGACAGGAAAACTTCGAAATGCCATGTAAAAGGATCATATAAGCTCAAATCGTAAACAAAGTTCATATGTTTTTTTCATAGTTTGTTTCTTTGTGGCCTTTGTGACTTTATCTCTTGATTGAGTCTTTAATTAATTGATTACAGTTTATGTGACCAGTTTTCCTTGCATAGTTTTATTGTGAGAAGCTGAAAAACAAGGGATATTCGAGACACTGTTCTAAAATACGAATGGTAAAGAATCAGTAAACTAGAGTGAAATTAAACACTTCATTAAAGTTGCTGTAAACCTTAATAAGAATCCCAAAGAAATATTCCCTGAAATATGGGAAATTCACAGCAACCAATGTTTGTTTCATAGACACATCGGCAGGTGGATTTCAAAAACAGAAATGGTATAAATGACGAGGACTTACAACAACCAACGTACTGTCAATGTTATAAGACCTGCATATTCTTTGTAAAATCTCTTTCATTTTGAGGAGATTATTCTGATCATTCTTACTCTTGGTTTTTTTTTACTTCAAGACAAAAAGAGGAGGGGGACAACCTTGAAACTTCTATCCATTTTAAATCTAATTTTTTAACGATGTAGTTCTTATTCCACTGCACAATACTAATATATTCAACAAATTATTCAATAAAGTATTTTATTAAAATGACATTGGTTGATAGCTTGGTAAAGTGACTGTTAGGTACATAGTGAAAGACACAGCTAAGTATTTAAAGAAATGAGGGGAAAATATTTTTCGATTGTAATAGTTATGTTGCCCGTCATATGATGATAATAAATACACATAGACATGATCAACTTTTGTAGATCTGGATCTGACACACACACACACACACCCTTACGTGTGAAGGGTGTCAAACGGGGACAGGGGTTAAAGACTGTCAAAGTGGGGACTTCTTCATTTTTAATATTTCATTGACTTTTGACTTAAAATATTAATCACCATGTAACCCTGATGACAAATATAATGAGAACATATCAATATCTTTAATTTTAAGCTAAGCACATTTCACAGCACAAACGGGGACCTATTTCACACTCATTAATATTCACACACCAGTTCCTGTTATATTGTATCTAAACGGGAACATTTTCCAAAACGAATAAATTCCTCTCTTTTGTGCCTTTTATTCACTCATTACCACCGTTTTCATCACTGATTAAGACCCCTGTCTTCATAGGCACTTGAATGCTTAATATTTTAAATCAAATATGGAAATTACGAACAGTTATTGCATGATGAAAATATATTTTTAATTTTTCTTCTCAAATAATTTTGAAATTAAGGAATCTGTCTTAAATTTATCAATTTGGCATCACTGACCTCTTTGTCGCAGTAGCATGATTAATGGAATTTAAATATGGTGATTGCAACATAGTTTGCAAAATTCAAAGCTACTAGTTTTACATGTAATTTATGATTTTTTGTCTCAGAATTAGAGTATTGAACAAGAAAATGATTGTCATTTGACATACTTACAACTATAAAAAATATAATAAAAGGTCTGAAGGGGGCGCTGATAATACCACTCCAAAAAAATTACCAATTTCAAAATGAAAAGAAAAATCTATATTGACCTTTTGATAATTGTCAGCTATTGAATATAATCGATAAACACTTTAAAATCAAATTCACTGCATTTACGTATACGCTTCATTTCAGAATCGGAGTACGACGACTTCTTTAAAATATCTACATTACATTGCATCTTTGATCAGGTACTTTTATTTAAAAAAAACATGAACTAAAAAATCTTTCAAAGCAAGGACAATTATTCATTTTATGTTTTACGCAGAAAACCGATGATCCGGAAGTATTATACCTGTGCAGTATTTTTACTGGCACAAAATGCTTATGAATACATTTCACTAAAGTCAAATAATCTTATTTTTTGTAAGAAATCTGCAAATGAACTAAATTAACAGAAATAAAAAAACACAGGAGTTAAATTTGTTTTCCACAACCGTTGCTTAAATTTTAAAAGAAAATTTACAAGAAATTTAAGTTGCGACTGCTGCAAATAGGGTACTTTAAACCAATAAATTTTTTGCAAAATCATCTGATTGCTTGAGATATGTATACTGTACTGTAAGGGCGAGTTCGAGCACCCTCGTCCTCATTATTAAAAAATTATTTCAGAATGTAGACACTTGTGTTGTAGAGTTGCATTTCTCCCATAGCCAACACCCAACTGCCCCACAGGGAATCGTACTCTAGAGCAGAATTTCCCTCCAAGGGGAATTCACACACCAGAACCAAATTACTCCTTGAAGTTCTCTCTTTCTCAGAGTAGGATCCCCCATCCCTTGTCATATAGAGAGTAAATATAAACCACAGCCGCATTGTAATAAAATGAACGACAAACAGATTTTTGAATGGTAAATGAGTGTTTTTCAACTTATGTTATATTTCAAATCATCAACCAAAATGTTTAGTTTTCAAAACAAATCTCCCCAGATTAGATGTATGGCTCAGCGGTAGATGTATTTTCAATGTTCTTTTTGACAAGGCTGTTTAAAGCCGCTTGGTCCGATTCTAATCGCTAAAAATATATATTCGATTTTCTTCTTGAAAAATAATTGTCCATAAATTGTTTCAACTTTTGGCAAATTATATCCCCAAAGTCCTTTTCTTTTAAAAGATATCAAAATTCAAAAGTTAAAAAAATAATTTTTGTTAGGTCACACAAAAAATAATCCTATGTTGATCATTGTTGATATTGCGTGAAATCACCTTCGAAAAATTAAATTTATCGCTTACATGTTTATCTCATGAAGAACGAACCCGAGCATTTTTTTCACAAGAAAGTACATATATATAACCTGTACACGGACAATATTTTAGCTCCTTTCAAAAATATCATTTAAAATATCTGATCTTCCTTTATTCTTTAAATATGCATATTAATATAAAAATTACTATGGATTATATTCAATTAATTTCTTAATTTTGAAAAGATGTTTTATGACTGAGGCTTCTTATAATAGAGAAAAAAATACTCGGGTTTGAATTATCTTCATTATTAGATATATCCGATAAACTTATTTTTTTCAAAATTGACTTCACAACAGATCTTAACTTCCGTCAGGAACTACTGTTTGTCAATAAGGTTTTTGATCTGCGTTTTCCATGTAAGGATTGTTGTAATAAACTATTTAATCAATCTTTTAATTTCTTTTTATACATTATCTATTTAATGAAGTACTTTTATTGTGTAAGATAATTTGTGCCTGTTTCGGGTTAAGCGGCTTTAAAGATTTTTTTACACAGAAAGTCCTTTATTTATGCATACTTTTTATTACTTATCTTTTGCTTGAATCTAATGAACGGAAGAATTGATTGAGTTCGTATCATGTGAAAACGAATTAATTATTTCATAAATAGTTAGTTTTCTCCTTTTATTTTATACGTCTACTGGTTTTTTCCTCTATAAAAGCTACGCAGTAAATTGTGAAAATTCCCTAGAAATCTCTGCGAATTGACTAATCCCCGTGAGATAATTTAATGATCTAATCCCTGCTTCGGAAGTTAATTCCCCGGTTATCTCTTATCTCTAGATTTTACTTTTGTTTCGGTTCTAATATTTTAAGGGATCATCCTCGTGCGTTAGTCCGGAAGCTAATCCCCGGTCATCCGTAATCCTTTATTGTTTTTAATTACTTTTATATCGGTATAATAACATATTCAAAAGGTATATAATTGGTGAGTTAGCAAGATTCTAGTTCCTCTTGACCAGGACTATTTCCCGAGACACAGCCACTATTATCCGCTGACTAATGAAACCACGCTCTCAAGCGTAGCAACAATCAACACTGCTTAATTTGATGACAGTGATATTATAAAAAAATATTGATTGTGCAGAATTCATGCGCGCAAGGTTCATTATACCCCCGCTTGAAAAGTGGGAGGGTATATATAAAAAAATGGTATGCCCATCCGTCCGTCTGTACGTCCTTCTGTTACGCTTTGGGGTACCCATCTCTTATCTGCAACTCCTCTCATACCACTGAAGGAAATTTAATGCAACTTTCACAGAATCTTTATTACATATTGCCATTGTGTACCTCCTATTTTACTTTTTCATCTTACATATATTTGGATTTTCCAGATCAAAACATGGATACTGCCATTATATTCATATGGGAGGCGGGGGTATTATTTAGTGAGCTCTTTGCTCACTGTACCTCTAGTTGTACATGTTGTAATATGTTTTCATATAATATTAAGAATATTATAATGCGTAAAGCATGTAGTTAAATGCTACTTTGGCATTTTCACCCTTCGAAATCTTTGGCAACCTTGGCTGCGCATTAGTTGACAATGGTTTTCTTCGAGTGAAAATGATCCTTTAGCCGCGGAGACCGTATAAACCGAAGTCCCGTGTCGCAGTAGGTGCTGGCACAAAAAAGGATCCCTCACTGCTCAATGACTCTGTTTGCCGAGTGTAGGGTAAAGTTTGAAGCTCTCCACCATAAAGTGGTGGCGTACGTCTACATATGAGTGAAAAGTTCTCCAGAGGAATCAATCAATCAATCAGTTTCATGCAGTATATAATAACAGGTTTGTTATCATGTTAAGGACTGATGATACAAACAAAAACTGATCGTATAGATGGGAAACTTTTCTTGGATCTTTTTTGGTTGAAAATGATAAAAAATAAATAAATTTCAAAAGTACATGTACTAAAATTTTTAATTTACCTAGATGTGCGAATTTCCATCTTTCTGTAACTATCCTTAATTTTCTACACACTTTTTTGTCACCTTAAATCCCAATAATAATTATCTTTCTAATATTTGATAAATGGCTAAAATTTTATTTAGCGTTGGGGCTGAGTTATGAAAAATTCTTAAGCTGTTCTGCTGCCAATAATCATAAGGATTAACTTTACCACTGCTGGAAAAAAAATCGTGAACAAGGAGATACTTTTTGACATATAAAAAGAACACTAATTAATCAGTTGCAAAACTATTCTTCAATTCCATTATCTCTTTATTATACATATTACACACACATTTTAATAACCCGAATCCGTTTATTTCTAGTTCTGTTATTCTTTACTATAAAAGATATCAACTCTAAGGAAAAATTATTTCGAGATAATAAACTCGTTTAAAAGAGGTAATTATTATACAGTTAAAGTATGACATTAAGGGGGTTAGCAAGATTCCAGTTCCCCAGGGTCAGGACCTGGTTGAGGGGAACTGGAACCTTGTTTACTCCATCAATGATATACATTTTTGTCCCCCGCTTTCGCGAAAGCGAGGGGACATTAAATCTCACTCGTCTGTCTGTCTGTCTGTCTGTCCGTTCGTCACAAAAACTTTCACCTTGCCCATAACTTCTGATTGAGTGGAGCTATGACTTTCATATTTCATATGTGTATTCCTAGTGACAAGATCTTTCTTTGGGTACCATGTGTGAGATTATTAGGTGGAAAGACCGATATATTTATGTATTACGTTTGTTTATAACCGAAAACTAGAGGACGGATGAATGGATATTAAAGAATATTAGTAAGCTGTATGGACATTCACGAATCAGTAAAAAAAAAAATATCGTAAAAAATACAGCACAACAACAGAAAGAATTTCTTAATACTAGTAAATCTTGGGAATAAATAAAAAAATATCTTAATCAAATAGGGGAACTGTGCGTATAAATTATCACAATACAATGGAGGACATTTGTGTATAAAAACTACAACACAATAGGGGACATATTTTGTGTATAAAATGCACAATACAATAGGCGGCATTTGTGTATAAAAAAAAATACAACATAATAGGGGACAAATTTTGTGTATAAAAATACACAATACAATAGGGGACATTTGTGTGTAAAAAACTACAACACAATAGGGGACATAATTTGTGTGTAAAAATTCACAATACAATAGGGGAGATTTGTGTATAAAAAAGTACAACACAATAGGGGACATATTTTGTGTATAGAAATTCACAATACAATAGGGGACATTTGTGTATAAAAAATCACAATACAATAGGGGACATTGTGGGTATAAATGATCACAATACAAAAGTAGATATTCCTGTACATAACATGCAAATACAAAAAAAATGTGAATGACGTATGTATACGTGTATCTTAGGCTTATCAAAATACAAGAAGGAACATGTTTATGAATTATTCTAAAACCTCAATGGAGGAGAACTGAGTAACAATATGGAGTGGTTTTTAAAAGGTAGCAATTAAAATTTAAGATGCTGAAAAGCTATTCTCTGATAACAATTACGTTTGATTCTATTTTGTTTTGTTCGGATGAAAGCTAGAAATTGAGTTTGAATTTTGTTTAGGAATTAAATACAGTTAATGTGGAACTCCCATCTACACCTCATCAAACCTCCAAGCGCATAAATCAATGTTAAAGTGAAGTAATAATTACATCGACAGTAGTGTACTTATTCTTAAAAGTATATGCATGAAACAATTTGAATAGAAACAATATATTAAGCTGTCAAGAAATTATTTACTTCCTTTAAATGACCATCCGACATTTTTGATAGATAATAAGTATGTCATCAGTAGTTTTTATGTCTTAATGTGCAAGTGCTTTGTATCTTTTAATTAATCGAGCTAGAATATCAAATATCTTAGTGTTGAATTGTACGGTACACATATTTCCAAATTAACAAAATCTGTTTTCAGAATCTGTATATACCCCCAACCCCGTCGAAATTACTATATCTGCCTATGGAAGAGAACAAATTCACCTTTATAGTATACATTGTATATTGAAAATTTAAGATCTTGAAAAAAGACATTTATAAAAAAAAATATCTTTTAAGAGTTTATATATGTTATAAAAGTTATTTGAATGATTGGAAACTTAATTCGTTGCACGCGACGTCATTATACCTTCTTACTGAATAACGACGATACCGATTTGAAATTTTGACCTTAAGGTCATATGCAACATACTTTGAACTTTATTTTATTGAGCTCTTCCCTGGAGGTGAATTCTACTAGATGATGGACCTGTGTGCAATACTTTAAAATTTTATATGATTATGGGTTTGCACACCTCTTCTAAAACAAATTTGAAAAAGAATCTGTAAATTGTGTTTTGTCATTTTTGTATATACTTTTCTTTGAATAATGTAAAATTTTTCATAATTTTTTATCTTTCAAAAACCCTGGTAATGGATGCTGAGTTTTTGTCTATAAACATCTGATGACACTATAATCTTAAATTTAAAATGTCTTAAATATTAATTTTTGAAAAATTATCAGCAGGTAAGGTACCTTGCGTATGTCCTAAATGACCCTTTTTTCGTAAAAGCAGTCAAATGATTAAATATTTTTTCTTCATTATTCTTTTAACGCCTTCTTCCTTTCTCTCTTTCGACTGTGATCAAACGTAAGCATTGTACTACAGGTCTATGTCCATGCATTACAACTTCTACGAACCGACGTACCGTGAGTGGACTGCTACTTATTCTGTGTATTATAAAAATATGATTTTTTCATATTTCTAATTTGAAAAAACTAGTAGCAGATATAATGGTTGTACGAATATTTACAATTGTTACTAGTTAATTATAGATAAAGAATCCTTTTTATTAATCAGATTTATTGTAAATACTCTACATAAGCTAACTTTATGAATCGCACAGATTTAATATAGTATATAGGTTTTTTTTCAATATCTCGTCTTCACACACTTCGAATTCTAAGGGGTTTGAACAGATCGCTGTGGCATATAGACAGCATAAAATTAAGAAATTACTGTCTAGTTAGTATAGTATGCCAGGGCGTCAACAATAGTGGGAAACATGGGATAATTTGCATAACGGGCGAAGCCCATTATGCATAAATTATCCCATGTTACCTAGACAGTGATTCCTTATATTTCCATATCATTGTGAAAATAAAATTGTAGATGTAGACTTAAATAAAATGCAGACATAGATTTAAATTACACGAGGATTCCCATCCCAATTTCAATAGCCATCGGCCACTGAAGTCAAACACAACAGCTGCCGCACGATATTTTCATGCAAATTTGGTCTCCTTAGCGTTAGACTCGCAGACAGATGCGCACGAGATTTGAATGCATATTACGCCTCCTTAGCTCCTGACCTATTGACCTGCCTAACTTACATTCCGGTATAATTAACAAAGAATTAACTCCGCTAAGTTTCAAAGAGTTATCACAGAGAGAAAAATTAGAAATGGAAATATCACAGCATAACCCCCCTTCCTTCTCTTCAAAACCACATTAAACATTTCGTTTTCATAAAGCAAGGCATTTATTGATATTTTTAGATTCCTTCCAGTATCTCTCCCCTTCAGAAATCTCAGATTGTCGAAGCTTCGGGGCCTCGGTTAATACGATCTCATCCGAAGGACCGCCCCATTTAGTCGCCTTTTACGACAAGCCAGGGGGAACTGAGGACCTATACTTACCCGGATCCCCACGGGGCCCTACATTTCAAACTAGAGTTTTTAAGGATATATCTTTTTTGCAGTTGAGGTAAAAAAAAAATTGGAAAAAAAAATTCTGAACTAAGCGCTGCTTTTTGTCCAGGCAATAAATATACAGTTTTCACAATGGATGGGACTGTAGCTCTCCAGTCAGTCAAAATATTTTTTCGGAGAACTACCGTTCTGCAGCTAGCTTTTGCCACACTACTATTACAAGGCACATTGTAGGAATCTCTTGCATGTATATGGATATGTCTACTATCCTTAGCTACGCAAATAACAGCTTAGAAATAAAATGGTAAAAGCACTGTATGCAATAACTTTCCAGCCCCAACCCGGCTCTTATTCCCCCCCCCCCCCTAAAAAAAAGTATAACAACGTTCAATTCTGGTGAAATTTATATTTAAAGGAGATTCTTTAATTAACTATGCGAATTATACTGAAGCATCTTTATCTAAATGAGTATTATTTTGTCACTAAATCAAGAATTATGTTTAAGCTTTAAGAAAATCAACCCTACTGCAGAATTATTTTTAATATTAGCCCCCCCCCCCCCCCCCGTTTAATTTGCTTTCGACGCCTATGAATTATGCTGAATATATCGTGACGGCTTATCGTCAATCATCAAACTGCAATATTGCGTGGTTTATAACGTGCAAACTGCCCCAAGTTATGTTAGAATTATCGAGTTATTCGCATAACATAAGTTAAAATAATCTTTATTCCTTAAAAAAAATTATAGGCTCGATTAAGGAACTTAATTTACATGCGTAAATTCTAAGCCAATCGTACATCTATAATCCAGATGTTCCAATGACACGAATGTTTGTCAGACTAGCTGATGATCATACCCTAGTAACGTAAAATAATATATGTAACTTTAACATTTAAAAATAATACGGACTTAAAAATAAGAAAGAGAATATATCTCAAGGTAATGTTTGCTTCAGGAAAGGTCACGTGACACGTTTTTCACTATACTACCGGGGACACGTGTGTAACCCCCAAGTACGAACCTTCGCTTATTATGAAAAGTTCACACTAACACACATTTTTTAATCCTAACTAACCGGGGACATTTTTTCAACATGTTAAAAAATGGATATTTTCGGCTTTTTGGGGTAATTAGACATCCCTGATTTCGAATTTGGCGCTATTTTTAATCGGAGACAACCGGGGACGTCCCCGGTTGGAAGGTCGTCCCCGGTTGGAAGGTGTGTAAACAAACAAATGTCCCCGTTTGATACCCTTCACGCACGCCCTCCCTCACACACCCTCTCTCTCTCTCTAACACACACACACACACACACCCACACACACACCCTCACACACACACACACACTCACACACACACACTCACACACACACACACACTCACACCCTCACACACACACACACACACACACACGCACACATACACACCCTCACACACACACACACATGAAACAAAAATAAATAATTGGCAATCAAAAAAAGGCGCTTAACAGAACAAACAAAATAAAAAGTAAACAATATAGTAACACGTGCACAAAAAACGGTAATTGAAAAATGAAGATTACAGGAAATGTCGAAAGTGTAGTAAAAATAACATTTTAATTAGAAGCATAGGAAAAACCTTGCCTTGTCGTGAAGTGACAATCGGTGGTTTAAATTAACTTGATTTTCTTTTTTTAGAATATTTTTTAGAATAACTGGGATACGTATGATATTGGTTTTATTTTTTCTTGTCTTGTAGGCGGACATTAAAGAAGAAGATACCTCAAAATTCACGAACACAGGGTACTAAAAGAATTGTTATAGAAATTTTAAAACTGCTAAACATGCTTGTTATTGTAGAAGCACATATTTACAAAGAAGTTTTCATAACACATCGTAATACGAGTAAATATGCAAAGTTATTCATCACAACTTTTTAAACAGCTTTACAAATTTCTTTAACATACCTGCATATTTATAGTTTCTTGTCTTAAATATGTTGAACTTAAAACAAAACAAGAGATAACGCAAGAAATTAGTTTCATTTTTTTCATATGTACTTATAATAACAGATTCATAAATTCTTTGACCAGCCTTTAATCTCTTTTTGACTCACTGGGGGTATCTCTCAAATATTTCAATCTCTTTGAAAATTGTCTCTGGTTAATTCTCGTGAGCAATACCGAGTTCTCGAGTCTATACATTGACTATATAGTTTCCTTTTTGTTTTCACACTAAACTTTATGCATACATGATTAAATAATATTTATTATATTTAAAAATGAAAAAAGTACTTACCTATTAAATTCAATCACTGAGTGCCCCACCCCCTATTCTGGTGAAGCTTTCATTATTAAATTCTTCCGTGTCTTTCAACATTTTAACGTTAGAAAGGCCTGCGAAAATGTCCACGATATTCTTATATTGGCGTCTAATTAGGTATTTAGGTACTTGGTGCACCTGTTGGATTTGGGTCTTGATTTTTAGGTGTTGGTGCACCTGTTGGATTTGGGTCTTGATTTTGACAAGTATGGGGTGTATCTGTATATTTGACAACGTTGTCAATGAGTTATAAATCAAAAATGTGCAGGAATTACCTGTAGCGTCTGTATAGGTAGCCATTATAGGATAGAGAGGCCAAAACAGATGGAACTGTAGACAATGATCCCCATTTGTACTCCTTGTGACTTTCTTACAGTATATATAGAGAATAATACATACCCTTTTTCATATCACATCCTGTATCAGCCCGAGACACCAGTATCAGCCAGAGGGCCGAAGGCACAAGGGCTGATATTGGTCGAGGGCTGATACAGGATGTGATATGGAAAAGGGTATGTTTTATTATATTTATTACATACTAAGTAATAAAATACAGAAAACATTAAGTTGAGAAGAAAATAAGTAAATAATCATGCACGGACTTCTTAAAATGTACACAGTCTATTGTCTCAAAAAGCTTCGGTTTGTTTCTGCATGTACTTCTATTTCAAATGTCCTCAATCCGTAATTTTAAAATAATCTATTAATTATCAGTTAGATTTTCACCACATTCAAAAAGTTGAAATTTAGAGAATTATGTCACCCCCAAAATATGTGTATGATCACAAGTACTGTTTTTAGGTTTAATTTACTAGGGGTGTGATATTGATCCGTATTGATCCGTTATATTGATCAGCCCCGCAAATCCATATCAGCCTAGTAGGGCTGATTCGGATTTTGTGACGTCAGCCATATCCCATATGCAAGAAATCTGTATTTATTACTAAGTATGTAATAAATAGAGAATAATACATACCCTTTTCCATATCACATCCTGTATCAGCCCGAGGCACCAATATCAGTCAGAGGGCCGAAGGTCCAAGGGCTGATACAGGATGTGATGTGGAAAAGGGTATGTTTTATTATATTTATTACATACTTAACTTTTATCACTTTATTGGTCATGGTTTATGTTACCAATCCTAGTACATCTTAGTATATCTCTTAGTACATCTCTCTGTTATGCAAGCTTATCTATATATAATTCTTCAAAAGCCTAAAGAAAAAATGCCATATGATCTATGCCTTTGAATTCTTAAAATGAATTTTCATAGTTGAATTTTTATGGGTTGATTTAGGAGGGGCATTCAATAAATCATGCATGTATAATTTACAAACTGAATACATAAGCGACTGGGTAAGTTTTTTTAACCGTCTTAAACTTCTATTCAGGAACTCGACATAACTTAAACTTGTCAGTTTTTTTTCAAATGATTCTGCAGAAAAAATCTCTTTCATACATGTAGTAAGCACAGTCACTAATTTGCGCTGAAATAAGAAATATAATAGTCTACCAAGGAATTTGAAATTATTCCTGTTAATGAAAATCACTGTGGGTCACAAAATATGTGATTACAAAGAATGGAAACAGTACCTGTTTACTATTTGTAATGTTTTACTCATATTTTAGATTACCTTTTTGCATTATTCACTATGCTAAACAACTAATGAACACTTTGTCATATATTTTTTATATTAATATATTATTATCCTCTTAAGCTATTAACTATGGTTGATACAATGTCAATATAATGATCAATAATTCGAATGCTGACTGAACTTTTTTCCCGGTACAAATTGTTCAGTCATTATTTTCACACCGAATTTTTTGAAGAGTTCTTCGTTGAAAGGAGCACACTGAACGTGACCAGTCAAGAGGGGAAGTTTACTCCTCCATGACACTTAATCCTACCTTTAATGTTATCAATGCTACACATTCAATTTGCGACTTTTTTTAGCTTTATACCCGTTTATTTTATCTATATCTCATCATAAAAATGAAATGCCAGACTTTAAATAATTATTTGATATAGGTTTTTTAAAAATTTAATGTGTTTTTATAAACTTAATTTTTGTCTCTAAAATGTAAAACTTATAGATGAAATTTAAATGTTTTGTATTTGAATATGGAATTCATTTCACGAGTGGGATAGAATTTTTTTTATATTTTCACGAGTGCGAAGCAAGAGTCAAAATATAAAAAAAATCTTGTCTCACGAGTAAATACATTCCATATTCATCTATAAAACATTGAATTTTCTGTTTATAACATGTTCTTAGATTTTCTCTTTGCCTAATTTGTTGCAGGGGCGTAGCAAAAGGGGCCGGGAGGGGGGGGGGGCTGCCCCCTCACTTTTTTCCAACCTTACTTATACTATAGAAAATGTTAATAGAAAGCCTGGTTGTCCCTTCCCCACTTTTAGTGATGTACCGAAAATGTAGTATAAGAATTGGTACTGAAAGTAGTTTACACTGAGAAAAAGTTTAAACCACCCCCCCACCCCCACCCCCACCCCCGAAATAGGATTTTCGACTTTTGGCAACTTTTTCTAATTTTTCTTTCTATTTTTGCTTGTCAACTTTTTCAGGTAAGTAAAAAAAAATTCTGTGGCTGCCCCAACCCCCCTCCACTTTCAAAAACAATACTACGCGCCTGTGTTGGTATGCACATGACGTCATAGCTAAGTAAAAAAACAATGTAAACATGTATTTTAGCAACATATTTGGGGAACTTTCGCAGTTTTATTTTATGACAGAATCAATAAATATTGAAACATATATGAATTTTGATCAGTTTGCCTTCTATAAAAATTCATTACAACATGAAAGTTTTGACTTAAGCTTAAGATGTTTCATGGTCCCGGGACCTGGTATCTTAAATTAATAAGATATTTAAATAGTTTTATTTCACAGAGGCAGGTCACATATACTATACTGTAAAACGTCAATAAACAGTAAAAAATAGGAGCAGAGCAAACACGGATCTTTAAAAAATCAAAGATGGGATCAGATGCCATGGAGTAGTGAGTATCCCCTGCTGACAGGTCACACCCGCCGTGTGCTCCTTGTCATTAACGGGAAATAACGAAAAAGTCCGTCATTAATTCAGTGTATAATGTAAAATGTACACTTCTGTTAAATTATCATAGAGAAAGCCATGGAGTCATTTAATAGAACTATTTATTACATGTCTTCAGTTCCTCCTGGGAAAGAACATTTTTTATCATTGAGCCATTTCACCAGATTTGATATGATGATTTAAACAATATTTATTCAGAACACTGTAAAGATTGGTCCAACTGCCTATAAATAACCTCTTTGCAGGCCAACTGCCCATGGATAACCTCTCTATTCAAAGTCATGGGTAAAAATACAATGAACTGATTTGATTTAAATCAATAATACAACAAAGACAGACACACTCTAGCTCTCGCACACACACACCCTTTCATCCACCAATCCTTCCTCACACACACAAGCACAACTGGCTCACACAGATCCAGATTAAAAATAGCACAACAAATAATTGTATAAATAAATTTAGATTTTAAAAAAAATGTTTTGAGATGGAATGTACTTAAAATGTTGTTTTTTTCTGATATACTTTTGTACATCATTTATAATGTTGAAGTTCGTTTGACAGGAAAACTTCGAAATGCCATGTAAAAGGATCTTAAGCTCAAATTGTACACCATGTTCATATGTTTATCTTAGTTTGTTTCTTTGTTAGTTATATGCTGGATTACATGTAATAAAGTGTTGATTATCTTCATCATAGTAATCACACTTTGGACAAGACGCATCATGTATTGCCTTTTTAAGTGTACATTGAGGTTACTAGATTTATTACGTAGTTGACAACTATATTTTCTTTTCTACTACCATAATTGAAATATTTACAGTTAAGTGGTTGTTTAGTTTTTAGTTCTAAATTGAAAATTGGTTTTAAACAAGGTGACAATTTTACATCACAGCTAAGATTATTGCACAATTTTATAGTTAAAGGAATAAAACCACTAGTATCATTCATGTAGGAACATACAGTTTTATACAATGGCAATGAAAGATTACTTCGATCTGATCGCAATTGGCTGTAAACATTCGCAAAGATAATTTGTGGCAATACCATGGAAAATTTTATAAACTAATATAAGTTTATAGTTTTTTTTTTTCAAATATGGCTCCTAGCCTAGTTCATCATATAAAATTGATCTCGATGAATTTACTCTTAGACCAGTAATCATTCTTGCACCTCTACTTGGACCTATACTAACAATTCTGTATTTTATTGAGAGTATTTATCCCACACTACATCAGCATATTCAAGTACCAGTATTTTGAAAGCTTGATATATTATTTATTTTTTATTTTAAAAATGTCTATCTAGCGTGTGCTTTAATAATCCCAAAATACGAGGACTGTTAAATAAATAATGTCCTGAGTTCTATGACATACAGCATAGAAATCATATGACATTTAAGTTTGACTTTATTTCATGATTGAATCTTTAATTAATAGACTGCAGTTTATGTGACCATTCTTCATTGCATAGTTTCATTGTGAGAAGCTGGAAAACAAGGGCTCTTCGAGACACTGTGCTAAAATACGAATGGTAAAGAATCAGTAAACTAGAGTGAAATTAAACACTTCATTAAAGCTTCCGTAAAACTTAACTAGAACTGTCCAAACGGGATAAAATACCCCCCGCTGGGTTTTTCAAAAGTAAGTTTTTCCATAATAAAGATATGTATCAGACACGAATTATGAAATTTTTTCTTCCAGTGACCTTGAACTTCCCAAAATGACCTTGGGTCAAGGTCATGACACACCCTTGGGTCATGGGCAATCTTTGAGTGAAATGAGAACCTACCAAGTTTATCCATAAGAAAGATATGGACCGGACACGAATTATGAAATTTTTCTTCCAGTGACCTTGAACTTCCCCAAATGACCTTGGGTCAAGGTCATGACACATCCATGCATCATGGGCAATCTTTGTGTGAAATGAGAACCTACCAAGTTTATCCAGAAGAAAGATATGGACCGGACATGAATTATGAAATTTTTTGTTCCAGTGACCTTGAACTTCCCTAAATGACCTTGGGTCAAGGTCATGACACACCCTTAGGTCATGGGCAATCTTTGTGTGAAATGAGAACCTACCAAGTTTATCCATAAAAGATATGTCTCAAACATGAATTTTTAAAATTTTTCTTCCAATGACCTTGAACTTCACCAAATGACCTTGGGTCAAGGTCATGACACACCCTTGGGTCTCGGGCAATCTTTGTGTGAAATGAGAACCTACCAAGTTTATCCATAAGAAAGATATGGACCGGACATGAATTATGAAATTTTTCTTCCAGTGACCTTGAACTTCCCCAAATTACCTTGGGTCAATGTCATGACACACCCTTAGGTCATGGGCAATCTTAGTGTGGAGTAGTAGATTCTAATGTCCCTCTGTAGGAAAGATATGGACCGGACACGATTGCACAGACAGACGGACAGACAGACAGTCGGACCGACGGACAGACAGACAGACGGACAAGGTGATTCCTATATACCCCCCAAACTTCGTTTGCTGGGGGTATAAAATGAATCCCAAAGAAATATTCCCTGAAATATAGGAAAACAGCCACCAATGTTTGTTTTATAGACACATGGGCAGGTGGATTTCAAAGAATAAAAATGATATAATAGGCATCAAAAATGCCTATTATACCGTCCTTGGCGACGAGGACTTACATGTACAACAACCAACGTACTGTCTAACAATGTTATAAGAACTGCATCATGTGCATATTCTTTGTAAAATCTCTTTCATTTTGAGGAGATTATTTTTATCATTCTCACTCTTTTTTTTTTACTTGAAGACAAAAAGGGGAAAAGCAAAACGGTCTTTGAATAAAAAAAATAAATACCTTATATATAATTAAAAACAAATGGGTGTTACCCGATCCACACACATCCTCTTCCATTCCACCCGTAGTACGGCAGTACGCTCATGCAACAAAATACGCGATTTTAAACATAGCCCCTCGCAAACACATTCAAGTTCTAAGTACTTCTGTATCACACGTTCAAGTTTAGTGATACAATTTATTACATTATTGGGATGTCCCCCTTTTTTCGCTGAAGGAATTCTTTGCAACTTCTATCCATTTTAAATCTAATTTTTTAACGATGTAGTTCTTATTCCGCTGCACAATACTGATATATTCAACATGGTTTTCAATAAAGAAGTTTTATCACCCCTACCAATGTTATTGTGATTTAAATCCAAGACATGTGGTTCAGGTTTACCTATTCAAAAGTTGTAGGGTAGAACCGGTTCTATAAATAAAATTGGCAGTAAACAGGATATTGCTATAGTCTGTTTTTTTGACACAGTCCTGTAATAAATGTTTTCAGACCTTTCTAATAGACTCTCATGGTTTTCAACAGAAAGGGGGTGGCTAAAGGAGTGGGGTGTTAAAATAACAATATAGCTTATACTTTTCGGCGAAAATAAGAGCTCACTAGTGACCGATTCGCTGGTAAAAAATGTGTTTTATCATCTACACTGACAAACCTTTGTTTGCCTTATATGGCTATTGTTATAAATGCGCACAGAGGATCTTACCACGAGCAACTGACCAATCGTTGGAATGAATAGCAACGTTTACGCCAAATGGATGTTTACATTTTACTTCGAACACGTGGTTCAGGTCAATCTATGATTATGTCAATGGAATACAAAATAATAAAAAAAAATGTTCTTAAGAACAAAATACAAAGATAAGAAACTATTAAAGATGTTACGGGCGTTTTTAATTTATTGTTTACTGGAAAAAATGTTTAATAAAATGTAGTTTGTGTCTAGTTCAGAACACCAGCGCTTCAAAGTTAAGGAAAACGAGCAGCATCTCTTATGCATCTAAATGGACAAAACTTTGTTTACGTTCTTGATCACGTGTTTGGCTAGGGAATCCACCTGGCAATTGTATTCACCGATAGTACAACAAAGAAATTTATACAGACGCAAATCGCTTTTGCGGTATGCATGACTTTCAGAAACCTAGACTTCCACCGTTTATTGAACAAATGAATTGTTTGTCATTATGAGCATGAAAATAATATTTTTTAAAATGCTTTTCATTAACAATAAGATTTTCCTTTTTTTCAAGCGAAAAATTCCTGTAGTATTCGTAGTTACCCATAATGCAATACTCATTCAGCTGATTGGTCAGTTAAAATCATGCTGGTGCCTCATTTGCTAATCTGACGCCAAAAAATATAGTCCCGGTTCCCATGCAAAAATATTTTTCCAAAAAGAAATTCTAATTCATGACTGCAGAAAATGGTATTATAGAGAATACTTATTTAAGTTTGAATGAATGTAAAAGAGATTGAAGTACATTTCTACAGACATTATTAGCTGATTCTAGGGTGGTAAAAACTGAAACGCAACATAACTTTCTGTTTACCATGTCTCCACGTGCTAGTCACTTCCTAGCCACATTTCCGAGAATAATTTACCCTATCTCGCTGAAGTCTCGCTAACTCTCGCCAGAACCACTGCCAGAGCTGCTCTGAACTCATCGGGTCTTATGATTTGCAGAACACCGAAAAATAAAAGGTTCCGAACACATTAGTAGGGTTGTTTATGTTGACAATAAAATAAGAAGAGTTTAATTTTTTTTTAAATGTATTGCCAAGATCTTCTTAGATTACCATTCTCATTGATTGTTCTTCAAATACATGTATATTTGAAAATGAATTAAATATGCACATGTATGTCATTGTACGTGTATCTGTGAAATCGGATAAACAACTGCAATTTCAGAGAGAGAGAGAGAGAGAGAGAAAGAGAGAGAGTTTTGCTGCCAACGTAAATGTTTGAATTGCCAAAAAGTAACGTCATACGTACATGACGTTACAACAATTGTGACGCTATTAAATACAGCGGATTTGCCTTTCATCCATGACGTTAGTCGAACCTGCATTCTGTATTATTCTACCAAAATGGGGACGTACAAGGCAGGAATAACCCCTTGTTTTAGCGCATAATCTGAGACAATGTATGCAAGGAAAATAATATATATACTTTCCCAAAAACTGAGTTTTCTGTAACGTCATTTTCAAAACACTCGATTCGTTTATTTTAGCATGGTAAAGTGACTGTTAGGTACAGAATGAAAGACACAGGTAAGTATTTGAAGAAAAGAGGGGAAAATAATTTTCGACTGTAATAGTTATGTTGCTTGTTCATATAATGATAATTAATATACATAGACATGATCAACTTTTGTAGATCTGGATCTGACACACACACACACACACACACACACACACACACACACACACAATACAAAAACTGAAAAGAGTATGAAATGTAAAAAAAATAAATTATTGTCAATCAGAAAAAGGCGCATAACAGAACAAACAAAATGAAAAGTAAACAATATAGTAACACGTGCACAAAAAACGATAATTGAAAAATGAAGATTTAAATGTGTATTTACAGGAAATGTCGAAACTGTAGTAAAATAACATTTCAACTAGAAGCATAAAAAGACCTTGCCTTGTCGTGAAATGACAATCGGTGGTTTAAATTAACTTGATTTTCTTTTTTTAGAATAACTGGGATATGATATTGGCT
This sequence comes from Saccostrea cuccullata, assembly GCF_032062105.1. NCBI lineage: Eukaryota > Metazoa > Mollusca > Bivalvia > Ostreida > Ostreidae > Saccostrea > Saccostrea cuccullata. The sequence goes on along the minus strand of NW_026926557.1, from coordinate 95,901 downwards.
ATATTTTTTTTCTTGTCTTGTAGGCGGACATTTAAGAGGAAGATATCTCGAAATTCACGAACACAGGGTACTAAAAGAATTGTTATAGAAATTTTAAAACTGCTAAACATGCTTGTTATTGTAGAAGCACATATTTACAAAGAAGTTTTCATAACACATCGTAATACGAGTAAATATGCAAAGTCATTTATTACAACTTTTTAAACAGCTTTACAATTTCTTTAACATACCTGCATATTTATAGTTTCTTGTCATTTAATAGGTTGAATTTTGAAAAAAAATAAGGGATAACGCAAGAAATTAGTTTTAATTTTTTCATATGTACTTTCATAACAGATTCACCAATTCTTTGACCAGCCTTTAATCTCTTTCTGACTCACTGGGGGTATCTCTCAAATGTTTAAATCTCTTTTGAAAATTGTCTCCCTCTTGTTAAGTTCTCGTGAGCAATACCGAGTTCTCGAGTCTATACAATGACTATAGTTTCCTTTTCGCTTCACACTAAACTTTACGTATACATGATTAAATAAAATTAATTAAATTTATAAATGAAAAAGGTACTTACCTATTATATTCAATCACTGAGTGGTCCCCCCTATTCTGGTGAAGCTTTCATTATTAATTCAACATTTTAACGTTAGAAAGCCCTGCGAAAATGTCTACGATAATCTTATATTGGCGTCTAATTAGGTATTTAGGTACTGAGTATATGCACCTGTTGGATTTGGGTCTTGATTTTGACAAGTTTGGAGCGTATCTGTATATTTGTCAACGTTGTCAATGACTTATAAATCAAAAATGTGCAGGAATTACCTGTGACGTCTGTACACGAGTAGGTAGCCATTATAGGATAGAGAGGCCAAAACAGATGGAACTGTAGACATTGATCCCCATTTTGTACTCCACGTGGAAAATAATACATACCCTTTTCCATATCACATCCTGTATCAGCCCGAGACACCAATATCTGCCAGAGGGCCGATGGCCCGAGGGCTGATATTGGTCAATATGATATGCTTTATTATATTTATTACATACTTAACTTTCATCTCTTTATTGGCCATCATGGTCTATATTATTAATTTCAGTACATCTCTTTGTTATGCAAGCTCATCTATATTTAATTCTTAAAAAGCCTAAAGAAAAAATGCCATATAATCTATGCCCTTGAATTCTTAAAATGAATTTTGATAGTTGAATTTTATTGGGTTAATTTAGGATGGGCATTCAATAAATCATGCATGCATGATTTACATTCTGAATACAAAAGCGATTGAGTAAGTTTTTTACTGTCTCAAACTTCTATTCAGGAATTCCACATAGCTAAAACCTGTCATTTTTTTTCTCAAATGATTCTACAGAAAAATCTCTTTCATACTTGTAGTAAACACAGTCACTAATTTGCGCTGAAATAAGAAATATAATAGTCTATCAAGGAATTTGAAATTATTCTTGTTAGTGAAAGTCACTGTGGGTCACAAAAGATGTAATTACAAAGAATGGAAACAGTACCTGTTTTATTACTATTTGTAATGTTTTACTCATATTTTAGACTACGTTTTTGTATTATTCACTATGCTAAACAACTAATTAACACTTTGTCATATATTTTTTAGATTAATATATTATTATCCTGTCAAACTTTTAACTATACTGAGCAAAATAAGTTTAGCAATTTAAGATATTTATCATAAAACAAAGTTGAAAAAAATAGACACAGCACTCAAAATCAAATTTTGAAGTGAGCTTGTCATCACATAACAAAATGAAACAAATTTTATCGACAATTGTGTGTTGTTTTGTAAGAAATATCGTAAAACTGATCACTCATACGGGTCTGAAAAGTCAGATTCAATTCCAATATTGTGTAAGGCCTCCAATTGGAGCAATAACAACAACACAACGGGGTCTTAGGCTCCTTCTAAGGTTTTGTATCTCTAGCATAGTGATCTGGTTCCACTCCTGCTGCACGACAAGGGTCAGTTCCGCTACGTTGTTGACGTTATGTCGTCTTAAACGACGACTAAGAATGTCCCAAACGTGTTTAATTGCTGACAATCTGGCGATATCGCGGACCAATCAAAGATCTTAACATCATTCTGACGAAGGAGAGCTTGTGTGTCGTGCGGTATGCGGACGGACATTGCCCATGCGAGGCGGGACTGTCGATGACGTTGAGTTAGTGGTACTGCTACGAGAGGTTTTTGAGCTGGAAGATTTGCTAAACCTAGATGGTTTCTTACACTTTGTGCACATAACCTCAGTCCAGTTGCACGGCGTAATTTTTCTGTAACTATAGTAGCAGCCATGAAACGGTAACGTCTCGACGTTGTAACAGTAAAAAGATCTTGACTTACCGTCTTTTTTCGTGGACGTCTTGAGCGCTGACAATCACTAACACGTCAAGTGGTCCCGGATCGATTTAAAAGTCGACATATGGTTAAAGGATGCATAAGAAAGTGTTCAACGAGATCTTTTTGTGAGCAACCGGCCTTAGCATCTCTATATATAGTTGTTTGATGTTTATTTTTGAAAAGTCCTGGACGTTTCCCAACTAGACGTTTTTGCAATTTTTCACCGGTTTTCTTTAACAAGTGTGTTCGAGGGGCTTTTCAAGTAAAAAAATTCTTCCAGGACCGTGTGCGTTCGAGCATGTCCATTTGTATTGTTAATTTTCACAACGTTGGACGACGCCATTTCCGCACGTTGTTAAAAAAAGAAGTGTGTTTTTTGTTACCCTTTTCCATATTGACTTTAAGTAAAAACAAAATAAAACAATTTAGACAAATATTTTTTCAAATTATACCTATGGAAAAATAATTGCTAAACTTATTTTGCTCAGTATATTATAACGGAGAATTATTCTCCGTTGAAAGGAGCAACTGAACTTAACCAGTCAAAAGGGGATGTTTACTCCTCCATGACACTTAATCCTACCTTTGATGTTATCAATGATACACATTTAATTTGTGACTTTTTGGGCTTTATACCTGTTTATTTTATATATATCCCATCATAAAAATAAATGCCAGACTTTACATTATTTTTGGATATAGGTTAAATGTGTTTTAATAAACTTAATTTTTGTTTCTAAAATGTATACATATAGAGGATATTCAATGTGTTGTAGTTGAAAATGGAATTTATTTCACGAGTGGGACAGCACGTGCGAAGCACGAGTGAAAATATATTTAAAAAAAAAACCTATCTCACAAGCAAATAAAATTCCATATTCATCTACAAAACATTGAATTTTATGTCTTATAGTACATTGTCTTTGATTTTCCCTTTGCCTAATTTTATGTAATGCAATGCAGTCGTAGGCTACGTAGCTAAGTGAAAAACAATGTAAACATGAATTTCAGCAACATATTTGGGGAACTTTCGCAGTTTTATTTTATGACAGAATGGTTTATAAACTCGTTTTCTATCTTATTTATAACAGGTTAAAATACTGTATTAAGTACTTGAAATATTAAACCATTTTTAAAATGGTACTTAAAAAGATACAACTTATTCAGTTTATAAGGCATTTGATGTTGGATTTAAATGTTTTATTGTTAAATAATTATAATAAAACAATTACAAAGAAATTTGCAAAAGAAATAGAAAGTAATGTTTCCATCACATGCTTGATCTCATCAAATATGACTATTCAGCGGTCTAAGGAAACTGAATAAGAAAACTGTGAGTAGTATTACTATTGATGATATCAAACATATGATGGAAGAAATATCTGTCTTATCAGAGGGTCGCTATCCCTTCCACAACTATGAAGGCATCTTAGCAACCGTGCAATAAAACGGTTGAAATTTTAAGTAAGTATATTATTACTTTATGACACCGGGCTTTCCAAAATAAATAATTGAATAAATGTTGAATCAACTGTTTTCAACATATAATCAACGTTGCATACTTGCCAACCTCCAGCATGTAAAAATCTGGTCATGACCAGATTTGGAAAGTAAAAAATCTGGTCATAACGCGTAACGACATTCACGACATAATTACCATGATTAAATTTTATAATATATATACAAAGTATTTGTGTATTGAGAATTCTTTTATTGAAAAAGGATTTAATTTACTATGACAAAAAAATTCATATATAATTTGATTTAATTAACATGTTAAAAATGAGAATTGAAGGTTTCATATTTCCATATTGACCTGATTCAGAAGTATATAAGTGTGCATTTTTTTTTTTAAAGCCTTTTCACATGTTTCAGTTTCTGCTAAATTTGAAAGTATACCAATTCCAGTTTTGAAGTTATTTTTCCTCTCTCTTAACTAATTAACTACTGTAATGTGTTTTAAATGTGAAGTTAGGCCTACACAGTCTTCGATCACTTTATTTTATCTAGAATGAAAGTTTTTTCCCCTAGATTCCTAGATATGTACATAAATATCGTTTCTCTTTTTCTTGGTTCAATCAGAGACATGTGTTTGGTTCAATTTGTTCCTGTTGGCCCTGATAACGATCTAGTTCTATCGGAAGCCATTTTAATTGACTTCAAACATTGAATTGTCAAAACAACAGTTACAACACCCAGTTAATTGTTTACACCTGCACCGATAATTAATCCATCGGCATTGTTTACGCGTAGATCTAAGCTTGGGTTTTAACTGGAAGTTAAAAGTGCAACCTAATTTACGAACCAAATCGGGTTACGGGTTGAAAAATCGGGTGTGACCCGACGAAATCGGGTGAGTTGGCAAGTCGTTGATTTTCAATGTTGTTTCAATGTTAATTAAGACTTCAACGTTGATACAAATTTTCAAAATCTAACATAAAATCAATGTTGAATTAACATAGAAAAACAACGTTGATTCAAAGTTTATTCAATGTTGTGTGCCTGCTGGGTTTACATTAAAACTGAAAGTGATTTGTCTGTTGTTTCTGTGTCATTGATATCCCAGGATTACTTTATAGTCATTCATGCATGGTTGTTAAATTGGTCACACGTTACTGCTCTAAAATCTCCTCTGCGGCATGGTGATACTATTTCTAATTAGTAGCTAATATGCACTAAATATATTACAAGAATTACTGTGGAATATATGTTAATTTTTACCAAGTAACTTGCAACAGAAGGCGGTTAACAGTTTTTAAAATGTGCATAAAGAAAACATCACTACCACTACAACCTTTAAGTGTCTTGGTTATGAACAATAAAATGAAGATTTTTTTTGCAATAAAATTGTCATTGATCAGTAAAAAGTTTGAAACATTACATTATTTAGAATATGTGGATGACAACATAGTATGTAAAGAAGGTGCATGTTCAGCAGGGAACTTGAGGTAAAATCATTAACTGTAAACTTCTTAAACCAATAATGTTGCTCATAACAGTGTCTAAAGTAAATCATTTCAGAATTGTTTCAACAGGGAGTTGAAATATGAATAATTAGTTTGTATACTGTTACCTATTACATAAAGGAGAATAAAATGACACTTTAACATTAAATAATAATTATATTGTTTATTCTTTATCACAAACTGAAAGACACTTGTTATGAACACATGAAAACGTGAAGTTGCATTTTCAACTCTTTGTCAGACAAAAACTATGAATACTTGAGGTCTGATATTCAAGATTTAAAAAGTTGGATGTCAGAACAACAGAAATATACCCCAAAGTTTCTGATTTAACAACTTTTATTTCTGAACATATTTGTAACATTCATATGGGACCAGTATCAGATATGTGCACATATGAAGATCACAATTTAAAAAAAAACAACTGTACAAAAGTAATACAAATGATAATATTTAAAATTATAACATACATTTAAGTAAAAAATAAAAAAGAGAAACAATTATAGGTTTACTATGACTTTCATTAAACTAGAAACAGCTTTAACTACTATTTTTTGCAAAGTACAAGATTTAATCTCATAGTAAAATATTGCACAATCTTTCAAATAAATCATCTTTAATTTTTATTTCACTTCTCAATCAATGATGAGTATTTATTCAAAAAACTGATGCTGAATATCTGTAATGAAAACAATGCATGAAGAAATAGTATACTAGTATTAGATGTATTTCCTTCATTGTTTAGAAACTCAAAGCTGTATTCTTATAAGTAGAATTCAATCAATCCTTTAAAAAGATTTCTAACATTTTCTTTCAATTAAGCCACACTGTTGAACATTTCAAAGAATAAAGTTGTCTCAGAAAAAATTTGGAGATTAGGCAATATTCAGATCTAAAAAATATATATATACAGATCTAGAGTATTCACAGGCCTGGAAAAAAATCAGCATTCAGCTTCAATTTTCTCTGCAGCATCATCCAGAATTTTTAAAATCAGTCTATCATCAGTATGTACCTTGCCTTTTAAAATGACTTCTTTAGTTATATCCAGAATTTCTCTGTATTCAGGAGAAACGATGAGTTTTATCAGTTCTTCATCAAGGTAAACAATGGCAACATCTAGAATAGAAACTCCTTGATTAGTTCTTTCCTTTAGATTCATTCCATATTGCCGTAGAATATCAATGACTTCTTTTTGTTTCTGTAAATCCTTTACCTCAACAGCGACATAGTGAGCCGCGGACCAACCTTGGTTTGTGGTCTTTTGATTCAGAAGTTCTTTGTGATGTTCAGAAAAAGTTTTGGCTACAAACTTGCAAATATCTATTTGCTTATAGATACTCGCAATATGCAGAAGTGTCTTTTTGTCCTTTGTTAGATAATCTATCTTTAAACCTTTCTTTAATAATAATTCAAAAATTTGTTTATTTCCACCCTTGGCAGCATAGTGTAAAGCATTCCACTCCAGGCTATCCATGCAACAAAGAAGATCTGTGTATTCCTGTACTAAATGATTTGCCACCTCAAAATTTCCATGTTCACAAGCAATGTGCAGGGCTGTTTTCTCTAATTTTGTCACAGCCAAAATCATTTGTGTTTCTTTCTTTTTTGCCAGAAGCTCTAATAACTTCACATTATTCCACATTGCAGCGTAATGGGCACAATTCCATCCACTGGCGTCTACTTTTTCCACATTAATTTCTTTTTCATTTTCTATTACATGCCTACAGAATTCATACTGATTATTCATACAGGCAATATCTAAGATATCTAAACCATTCTTCGTTAAACCTGTCACAGTTAAATGAGCTTCTTTCCACAAATGATGTAGCCATGTATCACCATTCCATGCTATCCAGTGGAATGGTTCAAACTGGCCTGTCAGGTTCGAAGGTGTAACTGACTCACCTCTTCCATTATGTCTTGAAACACTAAGCAAATCTTCACTTGCTTGTGTAAAACAATCTCTATGCTCTGTTATAAGGTATTCAGTCATTTTATTTTGCTTGTATCTCACTGCGAAATGCAAAGCTGTTTGCCCACGAAAACATTTAACTCCAATATTTATTTCCGGGTCAGTGTTCAGAATTTCTTTAAATATTGTAATTGACCCACCTTGAGCAGCGTAATGAAGTAATGTACAACCGTTTTCGTCACGTTGATGGAAAATATATTTTTTATCTGGTTGTAAAACTCTTGATTTGTTAACATAATGGAACCCAATGTGTACCCCATTAAGACACTGAATCTTCAAGAGATGAAATATTTCTTCATTCTCTACTGTGTAGTCCACTAAGACATATTTGTCTATGTCACCTGAAATGGAAAAAAAAAGAAAATTGTCATAAGTTTTTATATGATTGATTGTATGCTGTTTAGCGTCCCTCTCCAGAATATTTCACTGATATGGAGATGTCACCATTGCCGGTGAAAGACTGCAAATTTAGGCTTATGCTCGGCACTTACGGCCTTTGAGCAGGGAGGGATCTTTCTCGTGCCACACCTGCTGTGACACAGGTCCTCGGTTTATATGGTCTCATCTGAAGGACCGCCCCATTTAGTCGCCTTTTATGACAAGCAAGGGGGTACTGAGGACCTATTCTAACCTGGATCCCCACAGGGCTCTAAAGTTTTTAAATGAATAACAGATGTATAAATTTCACATACATATAAATTAAGCTGGAAAAATATGAAATAAGCTATTATTATCATTTTTACCTTAGCTAATGTATTCTAATTATTTCTTTTAAAGAAGGACAGTTTATTCTATACAGTATTATAGTGATAAAAAAGTTGATGGTGAACATTTACTACACAACATGTGTTATTTATCCAAAGTCACATCATGTCTGTTTCCTATCATAACAGAAGAGTCAGTCATACTGAATATCTGCTGATGATGTATTTGTATATTTTGAAATAAAACATGCTGTGACCTCATTCGATTTCTCTTCTTCCACTGTATGTTCATTTAAACAATACAGGCCTTACCTACAGAAAGAGGATCTTGGACTTTATTGAGGAGGACATTTTTATCACCTCTCTCTACATGTACCATATCAAAGTCATTTTTCAGTACTTTTGTGTACATGCTCGGTGGAAAACATCCTAGAAAGATAAATTGTCAAATATGCTTTATAATGTGTATTTATTCAAAGTCGTACAATAAACATTATTTTAGAGTCCAGAGCACATTATATTGACCTTTATAAGGAATACTACTATTTGAAGTTTACTTTTTTGTAAAAGTATTTGTAAAAAGTTTGCTACAGTTTTAAATTTCAAGAGTTTCTCAAAAAAATGTGTCACAATACTCATAAATCTGGAATTATTTCTAATGTGACAGACAATGAAAACTTTACATATATTTAATAGATTACAATTATAAAATGTACTCACCTGGTTGTTGTTGCTTCAAGCAGAACCAAATGTTGACCATGACAGAGGCCAATAAGAGCACCACTAAAGCAATAATGATCCCAATGTAAACTGTGTCTGTACATTCCTCCTTTCTTCTCTGCTGCTCTGTATCTGAGACTGATGTTGATATTGTTGTTGTTTTCTCTCTGTTAATATTCGAAAAATGTAAGTTTGTCTGCTATTCAAAGTTTTAAAAATTTTTCTAAATGCAATGGTATGGTGAAAGCAAGAATATCTCTTTATAGAGTAATATAGTGCAACTTAAGAAGGGTGACACTTTGCAAAAAGGCTTCAACAACTGGTTTTGAGTGGCTTTAAGATGTTTGCTCTTTATTAATGAAATGTGAAATAAATCACAAGCATTTGTAATGAAGTGCCAGAAACAGACAATTATGATTCCCAATCAATGTAATTAGTCATATCTGATAACTTAATTATGATCCATCTTTTATATCAATGGAATAAAAATTCTTAGCTTTATGCATGAATTGCTTATAAAATATTCATTTTTTTTTTAAATCTACTTTACTAAAATGATCCTTCTTCTAGAAGCACTAGCCTACCTTTGAAATAGCGAATACTGTTTCAGAATACAGGTTGCTAACATAAGTATAATGAATATATGTAGCTAAGCAATGAAAGCAGTCCAGTATTCATGCAAACTAACATTGAAAAAAAGTAAGGCCATTCCAAATTTTTTCTTTGTTTAGTGTCAAACTTCAATTCAAAAACCCATAAGGAAAAAAAACAACAACAATTTATATTAACAACATTCTACAATTTAATTCTCATCATTATTTAAAATTCTTCTAACATGTTACATTGCAACTAAATTTAACTACCCTTTTTAAAGCAAAAACATTAGGAACACCATGCATACAAGAAAAAGAGAGTTGCTGATCCAAAAAGAGTAAATTGTATTTCAAAGATTTCTATTGATCAATTTTAATATGTGCATGTTTGTTTTTAATTTCAAAACCTTAAATCAATCTGTCTGCAGCTGCTAAACATCGAAAAAACTTGAAATGGTAAAATTCAGCATGCTGAAACAAAAGTAGCTCCTTGTATTTTTGTTACTTGGGAATGGGGCTGCTCCAAAAACTTTAAATCGGTAAATCATCCCAAATATATTGGAAAGATTCAGCTTCCAAAGCATGTTTGGTAGTGTGATCCTTAGAAGAACCAATCCAAGAAACAGCTACAAATGTAGCATTATCTTAAAAAATAATAATAAGCATATAAAATATTCATTATAATACCTAAAAATGTTTTAAAATATTCTATATTCTACATGTATATTCCAGGGTTCTCCATCATTTAAAATGTTACTGTGTTGCAGAGTTTACGCGAAGCACTAAAATTTCGCGATCGAAATCGCAACTGAAACCGATTCATTATAATAACAAAAGAATACATGCACACACTTAAAAAAAAGGTAATTCGTTACACAAATGGTATGGTCGTACATATTGATGGTAAAAACACATGTTCTGGTCGAAAGTACTTTACATTTTTTAGAGTAAATTTGCCGTGAATATTAGTCAGTTTTCTAAATCGTATTACCGAATTACACAAAAAAGAAACTTCAGTACAGTAAACTACTTCCTTATTTGAACATGTTGAAAATTATAAGCAGTTCATTTACATCAATGGAATAACTTAGGTACGATTTTTTTTTTGATCACTTACAGTACTAACAGTAGAGCCGTGGCTCTTTAGAAAAACACGTTTAAATATTTAAAAAATTATTCAATCTATTTTAATGCATCGACCAATTAACCGTTACATGGAAGTGTGAAAACAAATTATTTATCTTTGTTCCTTCATGCGTGAAGTCCGGCGTGGGTCTAGGAGATATAATTGATTATGCAAGGTGAAGCCCTAATAATTAAGTGCTCCGCCATTTAGAATTGAAAGACAGTAGAATTGTTTGATTATAATTTCACTAAGTATAAGTGAATTTATGTTTAGATTTTCTAATTATCACAGATCTTACTGTGTCGGAAAAATTTTTACTGTGTCGCAAGCATTAAATTTGAATCGTTACTGTGTCGTAGAAAATTTAACTGTGTCGGAAGCAACACAGTAAAACAGCTCATGGAGAACCCTGATATTCATCATCATGCTATATAAATGTAAAATAAGAAAACACACAATCACACAACAAATAGTGAAAAGCTTAGAATTTCTCCTCCATGCATTAAATGACTACACATGTAGGTTAGATGATCATATTTTCTTGAATATTTAAGGAATGAAGCTTATTTCAACTTGAAATAAGCTTCATTCCTTATAATAATTTAATTTCAATGTAGACAATGAGGTAATTTTTCCATTTCTTCCTTCGGAAAAAGGCTTCAAATATCACATATTTTAAAAGTTAATGGCAAGCGGAGTAATACGTTTTTAACGTTAACTCATTGTGACGTAGGCAAGTTATGTTATACAAAATGGATAAAACCGTTTAACCAATCAAATGATGTGTTACAATTGAAATTAAATTATTTATATATATTTACTAAGTATTTAGTATCATTTTTCTGTGATTTCCTTTTACACATGTTTAAACTAACATTGTATGACAATATTTTGGTTTAACAATTTATTTAAGAAATCTACTAGAGTAGGCGAAAGTCACTATAAAATGTTCTATGGCTCTTTCATTACCACAACTGTGAAATCACTTATTTTCATGGGGGTTTAATTCTTAATCTTTTCTAAGAATGGGGAGACCCACAAATTATTATGACCACCATGAATCATATGCATCACTACAAAACATTTTCCAACCATGAAAACATTCCTTTCCTCAAACAACTAAAATTTGACCCCACAAAAAGAACAATTTTACTGTATCCTACAATATTTGAATATTGAAATACTTGATTACTAAATGACCTTGAGAATTTTTCCTGCACATTTCTAGGTAAAACTATTATATCCTAATAAGGCCCCATCCTGCTCCTTAAGGTATTAATTTGAACTTTAAATCACTGAAACCTGATGATGCTTGCACACATATCAATGTGAATACTCATAGCTCTGCAGGCTATAGGAACATTTTTAAAATTACACAGTCATAAAATATGTTTTCCTAACCATACATTCCAGATTCAGAGGACCAAAAGTGATGCAAGGCCTATACTGGAAAATATTAAAGTGAAACTTGTTTAATCTAGATCTCTATATTAGGCCATTAATCTTAAAATCAGCTCATTGGTTGAAAAAGATTGGTGATGATTGAAGTAAGAGATAATTGAACCTTTACTATGACTTTTATTCGGGTATATAAAATTTCAGGTCTAAAAAATCCAAAATTGAAAAAATAAAAAATATAAAATAAAAGCACTGCAGTAATCTCAATTGTCTTTTTACTTTAATTCATTATCCATTTGTCCTCTTACCTGTTCAATGGTAGCTAGTACTAAGCATTATGCATTAATTCAGGACATTATTTCCATACTGTTGTAAAAGAATTTATATCACATGTTAACTGATCATCTCAGAAGGGATGTTGTCTAATTCAGAAAGTTGCTTAGTCCAGCCTATTTCTTTGTAAATAGTGGTGTTTATAATAAACAAGATTTACTGTACATCTCCAAAGAACAGCATGAAATACTTACTCTGAGTTGGGGGGCCTATCCTTCAAACAGCTTCTATTTGATGTGAAGCACTCTTTAAATATTCTTAGGCAAACCGGATCTATAAACATAACACCATGAAATTTAAAGCAGCATTTTAAATATAGTTTTAAAAGCACAATATACACTTCTTTGAAACACTAAAATAGTTCCTTACAGTTGTAAATTTCATTGTTGTAATAGTCTTTGTCAGGACACCCACACTTAAAATCATGGCATGTGTAATGTTTCAATCTATTAGAAGAAAGTCGTGGACAATTTCCTGCAAAACAATATGCATCCATATAAATACATCAGTCTTTATTTATAGCTGAATATGTATTTTTTTTAATAATGACATGCAGAAGTATTCAAATAAGACAAAAGTTCATCAACTATCAAATGTCATTTACCAAATTGTTTAAATAGTTTTGTCCTTTACCTTTATCAATTAAAATCCAATTTCCAAATGGATAACAAAATTCTACAAAGGATGATAGAGTTTCTTCTGGTAGACAGTTATAACCATGAGTATCATTGCAGTGCAATCTCTTTGAGGCAGAATCCCAATCCTTTCTATTCATTGGACACTTTTCTACAGGGTGAATGGGAAATTCTGCATCTTTGGACCTCCTATCTCTTTCCTTCATTGCCAAATAGGAATGATGAACCTTTCAAAAAGCAAGGAATTAAATTTTGATTGAAGATTGAAATGCATGTTGTCATATAAAAAAGACATATATATATATATATGCCTTCCTAAGCAATTAATGGTTCACTGAACTTAGTCCATTAATACATGTTCCCTTATATATATATATATGTGTGTATCCTCAATGTTAACACATCTAAACTTACTTGAGTCTGCATGTGGACATATGTATACTAAATATTTCATGTATCTGACAAGACCTGTTTTTTCATCTGCCTAACTACAAGCCAATGGGCCATAATGCTCACCAGTCTCATTTTTGCTAAATGATGTTCTTAATTAGCAGATTTTTTTCGATTTCTGTTAAATTTTGCTTAGAAGTTTGGCCTTATTTTTTAATCAAAATTAGTTCTACTAGGAAGTTATGATTGGATCAAAGTCAAATCCTCATCCTTGGATGCTTCAATATTAGTATGGACAATATGAATTTCTTTTACTATAGAATGCTCTCTGGCAAGTTTGGTTAAAATTTGCCAAGTGATTATTGAGATATTTTATAAAATGTGAAAAGTTTACGTTCAGATACATGTAGTGGGACATGATGTAATCAGTATAGCTTTTGCCTCAAGTGAGCTACAGGATATAAATATTGCAAACAAAGCAATTAATATTAAAAGGTATATTTTGATATATGATACCAGATGTTAATCTGTTTAGCACTTACCTTTGCAGCAAAAACTTCACAAACAAGGCATAGAAGTATCAGAACATGGGCCATACTTTTCTGAATATTTCTGAAAAAAAGGCTAATTACTAACAATGACTTATGTGTTGAACTTAATTAGCATGATTAAATTAAAAAAAAAACTATCCTACAGAAATCACAAATTTTAATAAGCATATACATGTTTAATAATGTACATGTAGATTGTGTATTTAGTGTATACAATGTATAAATAAATATACAATAAAACTTGGTTATAGCGAAGTCCTCAGGATCTTTAGGAATTAAATTGTTATATTCGTAGTACATTATTTTAGGAATGACTCTAATTCTTGGCCAAATTATTCGATTATAACCTGGTTTGGGTCAGTTTACGCTTTATAATCCGCGAAGCGGATTATAAAAAAGCGTAAACTGACCAAACCAGGTTATAATCGAATGATTTGGCCAAGAATTAGAGTCATTCCTTATAATTTAATTAATTTTTTAAATAATTAAACAACTGTGGATGTAAAATTGTGCCGCTTTTTATGAGTTCAAATTTGCTGCTCAATAATACATCCCTAGTAACGGAAGTGATTTGAAACAAGGGGACGTAATAACTGATACACAGATCTAGCAGCCACGATGTTTGTTTACACGAGGTAGGAGCGAGCTACTGTTTGAAGTTAAAAGTACATTTATTAAATGTAGAATTTTCCATATAATTCCATGGACTGGAAATGTGGGATTACATAGATACAGCTGGTTGTCAAGGGGGTGTGTCCCCATACCAAACCAGGTTATTACGTTTTATTCTTGTGTTCCTTTTTGGAAATCAACCAATGAGAGACTAGAATATAATCAAAATTAAATTATATCCATATAACGAATTCCTATAACTTAGTATAAGTAGCGAATTCGCAATAAGCATAATATAATTATTACTACAGAATATCGTAGGGAATCAATTATTACAAAACATACCTTGGCTAACTAAGGATTTTATTATGAATCAAATTTCATTTGCAAATTCTAACTACATGTGTAAATATGAAGTCAGTTCAATATATCTAAGTTGGAGATTTTTTAAATTCATTATAAAAGATGTAAATTTCATTATTTTTAACCTCTATGGGACTCAAAATTAGTTTTCCATTTCCGTGATTTTGCTATATCTGAGTTCGTTATACTGTAAAATTTTACAAAGAATTGTAAAGAATTTTGCCGGGGACCCCAAAAAACTTCGCTATATTCGTGTTCGTACTACATGAGTTTTACTGTAATAGCATATTGGTTTTAATTGGGAATTAAATATTTTTTATCAAATCAGTATTTTCGAGACTTCAAAAATAACATGTATATGCATTATATAGCATTTTAAATTATTCAGGTGATAGTTACTTTTGCATATACATTACAAATGCTTTATTAAGGAGGCTGGAGATCAACAAATTAATCATCAGATTTAACTCCATTTTTATACCTCCCCTTGAAAAGCAGGAAGGTATATAGTAATTGGGATGTCCATCCATCCCTCCATCTGTCTGTACCTCTGTCTATTACCCTTTGGAGTACCTATCTCTTATCAGCAACTCCTCTTTTACCACTGAATGAAATTTAAAGAGATTTTCACAGAAGATTTGTTATATATTGCCATTGTTCACCTTTATTATACCCCCCGCTTGAAAAGCGGAAGGGTATATAGTAATCGTTAATTCTAGGGGTGTGCAATATTACCGGTATATCGGTATATTGCGGTATTATCCACCACGATAATATATCGCGATATGAAAATCCGATACCGGTATTTCACGATATATATAAAAATATATAAAAGCCATCTTCATTGTAGAAACTGCTGAAATAATACTTGTAACTGCCTCAGGTTTTTTCAATCGCGTTAAAACAATATTTCGTCAGCTTTCAGAGAAAGAGAGAGAGAGAGAGAGCTAGGGAGAAAAGAGAGAGAGAGCATTTAATTTACTGTTGCAATTTAAATATCTTACTTTGAATTTAATTTATAATTAATTATAAGACTTTAAAATAAATATAATAAGAAAGATAATATGTTAAACATTTCTACAGAGTGTATACCAAGTGTATTCGGTTGTGGTTCTCAAAATCTCGCATCGAATCTACACGATTGACATCGCGATGAAATGTCAAGTTCAATATACATGTTCATATAAGAAGTAAATGGTCATCCGTGTTTTCACTTGAAGAAGTGTTGCTCTAATTATTTTTTATAACTTTCAGGCCATTTTAAACACATTCATGCTATACCAGGGGCATATTTATTAAATCAATACAGGCCTTTTCCTGATCGTTTGTCATATGTGAAACTAGAGGTACTGTGAGCAATGAGCTCACTAAATGATACCCCCAGCCTTCCATATGAATATAATGGCATGTCCATGTTTTGCTCTTGAAATTCCAAAATATGTGTCAGATAAAAAAGTAAAATAGGAGGTGCACAATGGCAATATGTAATAAAGATTCTGCGAAAGTTTCATTAAATTTCCTTCAGTGGTATGAGAGGAGTTGCGGATAAGAGATGGGTACCCCAAAGCGTAACAGACGGACGGACAGCTAGACGAACGAACGGATGTACAGACAGACGGACGGACAGACGGAATAAACGATTACTATATACCCTCCCGCTTTTCAAGCGGAAGTTATAATTAGCTCGGGTTAGACTAAAACACCAAAACGCTCGAAAATAGGTCAAAATTTCTTTCCGGCTTTAATTTTATTCTGTAACTACAATAATTTTTTTCCCATAGCATTTCATGCTGCTTCATATATATTCTGTATTTTTTTTTATTTGAAAATTCTCCATGGAGGTTCATTTTGTTTTTATTAATTTACCTGGTTTTTGATTAAAAGTAAAATGTTATAATTATGTGTGCAATTAACATGATTAATGTATTATCCCTCCTCCCCCTTTAAAATTTAAAGATAAATTCAAATATATAGTCTTTGAATTTGACAGCATTTCAAACATTCTGCTAAAATTTATTAATGATAATTAAAATCTACAATATATTGCAATATATTGCAATATTCAAAGTAAAATATTGCAATATATCGCAATATGGTTTTCACTCGCAATACCCAACTCTAGTTAATTCCGTCCGTCCATTCATCTGTACGTCCGTCCGTCTGTTACACTTTCGGGTACCCATCTCTTATCCGCAACTCTTCTTACACCACTGAATGAAATTTGATGAAACTTTCACAGAATCTTTATTACATATTGCCATTGTGCACCTCCTATTTTACTTTTTGATCCGACACGTTTTGGGTCTCCCATAGCAAAACATGTACACTGCCATTTATACACATGTGGGAGGCGGGGGTATCATTTAGTGAGCCCATTGCTCACAGTACCTCTAGTTTTAATTACTTTTTAATCTGACACATATTTTGGGTTTTCCAGAGCAAAACAATGACACTGCCATTTTTTCTATAATATTAAAGGGTATCCTTCTCTTATCCACATTTAACTCCTCCTATACCACTAATTAAAATTTAATTATACTTTCACAGATTCTTTCTTAAATAATGCCATTGTGACTTTCTATTATACCTTTTGATCCGACACATATCTTGGGTTTCCCAAAGCAAAACATGGACACTGACGTTATATTCATGTGGGAGGCAGGGGTATTATTTAGTGAGCTTGTTGCTCACAGTACCTCCACTTTTAGTTACAGTCGTGATGTTCTGTCTTGAAAAAAGAGTCACAATGAATCATCTGGAGCCCCTTTACAAAAAATCGAAAAATCATGGAATTTTATATGATGGAACTTACAATTATGGGTTCGTATCCCACTGCCAGACATGGATACCAAACCTTCCAATGGCCAAGTACCAAGGCCCCTTGTCACATGACATGCTGGCAAGAAAACCAAAAGATCACTCACTGCTCAAAGTGCTGAGTACATGCAGGTCTAAATTTGTAGTCTTAATACCAGAGAATAATTCTTGAAAGGAAATTGTACAAACAGATGGCCTCAAATAAAAATGGGTAGCTGAGGTTGCTTCAAATCTATAGCTGATTAACAATTAAAGCTAAACGGATGATTATAAGTCATATCCTCAGTATGCTTTATTTTGAATTTTAATAGCTACATAAACACTATATTGATGCACTATTTTAAACAGAAAATTACAACATTTGAAGTTGATCTTTTTTAAAACAGACTGATCAACATGATCAGAGATAAAAACTTAAATACTTACATATTCATGTACTATCTGGATCATCGCTTCTTCTCAAGCTGTTTAAATGAAAAAAAAAGCTTGAAATATTGGTCACTTTGTTAGTTTATTTTTTCTATTAATACAATAATCACATACATGTAATACATATTATATACATGTACATGGTCTTTAAAAATTTAAATGGATCAGAGAGTAATTATTAGAGTGCCACTCGTTAAAAAGGAATGGTGAGAACCTAGTAAATTGTTAGAACTTGTGTTCAAACCATTTGTATAATATTTATACAATAAAATATGTTCAAACCAAAGGTTTTGTTTTTTATGTACCTGGTAACCAAAGATTCTCGGGTTTTAGTTTTTTTTTTTTTTTTACCTGTCCATCTTTTACAATAAAACCAACTTTTACCTATTGTTGATCCACTTTTACAAGTTCTCCATCACAGATTAAAATTTTAAGCAAATAACTCTAAAAGGGCATTCAGAGTTCCTGTAGGGTGGCAGACTCCTGCTTCGCACACTGAATGAAGTGTAAAGGATTGCCGATTGTGGTAGAAAAGCATAAGCTTGAATCTGGGTATAAGAACTTGTAATGGAGAAAAGAAATGTAAAGGCTGGTTTTCTTAAAGTTAAACTTAAACATGTTAAATGTGACAGTTGAGTTTGTTTATAATTGTTAAAATAGTTAATACATGTAAAACACATCTGTTTTGCATATATTTCAGACAAAATATTAGCTAAAGTGTAGGTCAATACTGGTTATACATTTTACACGTTTTACAAAATCAAAACACGCAGGCCTTATGTCCTGTATGTAGGCAAAAGCCTGTCCACTTCTATAGAGAGAATGTAGTCGGCTATATGCTCGGGATCAAGATACCATTTTCTCGTAAACAAGGTCACCAAGCAAATTCCATAAATACTCGAGGCATTCTCTCTCTTTTTTTATTTATATGATGTTATCTAAGTAGTGTTAATCTGAAGAAATTCAAGTTTGAAATAATTGCACAAACTAAATATGCATTTAGTAGAACTAGGCTTACTCTAAGCATTGATCAATCATGCGAAACGACAGTGACCCCGTTTGGCACGTCAAAAAAGTGGGAGAAAACTGTGACACTCCCTTTAAAGATCATTAAAGCAAAGAGTTAAATTAGTAACAACTAACCTTGGAAAATACACGAGTAAAATCGGCTTATGCCGACACAATGCTAGGCTTAGCTCCGCTGTCCACAATTTCTTGCCACAAGCAAAGGATTCTAGTGCACAGGTGCATAGAATTACCGAAAGAACTGTAACATGGTGAAATAATCTTATTTAGAAATATTGAATGAAGAAAAAAAGAATACATTCAAGGCTTATCATAATAAAGTTACCATCAGCTTAAAACAATAATATTTAAAGTTAAATCTTACCCAATTATCGTAAAATTCAGACAAAATCGACCACATTACTAATATTACACCATGCACAATATTGTACATGTATCGTATTCCACGCCCGATCGATATTGAAAGTTCGATAATTTGTCCAACTAGTATGTAGTTAGTATAATTCAGTAAAACATAAAATTTTGACTATATTTTTACATTGCAATTCTACCATTCATTGCAAAATTTATAAACACCAAAAAATAAAGTATCTGTGATAGCATATTTTCTGCCCCAATGTTAACTATGCATAGTTGCATGTTTAATTAATTCTTTATGTAGACATGCGACATAATTATTTATGTCAACAAGCACGGCGATTCTTACATAATATTGTATGTTGGCGTGCAATTTATACAGTAGCTAACTGGCTATGAATGAGTTCACAAAATGACGGCGTCGTTCGTATGTACTACGTAGCATCGTTTTTGAAAGGGGGGGCAGCCAGAGAGAAATCTGTGAATGTTTTTGACTTACCTGAAAAAGTTGACCAGCGAAAGTACAAAAAACCGAAAATTGTCCAAACTCGAAAATCTACTTTTGACAGGGACTTATATAATAATGTTAGTATGTAGATCCCTGCTTTCGTGGTTGTGGCGCGCGCAGGGGGCTGGGGGTGGTGGAGGGGGGAGGGGGGGGGAGTGGAGGTTGAAGCCATTCTTTCAGTGCCAGTTTTCTATGCTTTCAATACTACAGTTCCTTGATATCAGTTCAATCCTGTAGTATCAAATCGTCTGGGGGGGGGCAACCAGCCTTTCGATGAGCAATTATAACAAAAGGGGGGGGCAACAAATTCCCATGGGGTCCAATTATAGTAAAAATCGACAACTTTTGAGATGACCCCTACAGAAATTGGGGTTGTGAGCATTCGATTTTTTTTAAATCTTTAAGCCATATATATGGCGTAACTGATCAAAAAATATATTTTTGAAAAATACAAAATTAATAGGTAAAGAAATATAGGTAATACATTTTAATTAAAACTTTTCATACAATTCTTAATGCGGATAACACCCCGTCTCAACTAATTATACGATTTTATCTTCTCTGTAATGTGTTTTTAAATCTTTCGTATTTTCTTCCGAGTCGGAGAAAATTCCGGGAATCCAAATTAAATTGTGATATCTTATTAACGCAACTAACTTAGAGTTCTATCTTTATATAAAGTAATGATACAAATAATAAGTTCTTATAGTTTTAGTCTAATAATTTTTATTGTACATACGCCATATATTGCTTTAAAGCGATAAATATAACAGTAAAAATTATTTGACGAAAAATTAGCGAAATCCCTAGGATAGAAATAATTAGACTCGGTCTTGTGAAGGAGACGTCTTTGTGCTGATTGGCTCTAACGATGTTTGGTTTCCAAACGGATTACCATTATTTTAATTCTCGTGTGAACAGAGAGTGGCGGACAAGGTTTTGTCGGCAAAGGTTGGCATGTACTGTCCATAATAACTGGTCCAGGTTCATCTTCATTGATGAAACTAAATTCATGCTTGGGAACAATAATACAGCAATTGTACTTTTGGAGTAAGTCTGGCGAGCGTTTAAGGCCCGAATGCTCGGGTGCGTTTGGAGACCGGGAGTGCACCTGTCGAGTATCCCTCATATATATTATGTTTTTGGGGTGCATTTCCACAAATAAATATATTACCATTCTTGAACAATTTATGGCCGGTAGTAGCACATCACTTTACATAAAACTTAGACCAGCTCACTTTTGATCTCAGTCTTACTTTTTCCATAGGAATTAATAGTGGAATAGTGAGACTGAAATCAAAAGTAAGCTCGTCTTATGGTGTCTTCTAGGTATTCCCACTTTTTAAAAATCCCGATTCCACCTATTCCCACTTGCAAATAACAATAGATGTTTTGATTAGTTAATTGGTTTTTACAGTAATTAGACTAATTGCATCCCATCTTAGATTTACCTGTATTTTACCAGTATTTTGTACATTTTAAGACAGAAAATAAATATATTTATCAAATGTATAATTTGACCTATAGGGCTTGGTTTTATTCTCTACAAAAAGCTTGCAGATTTCCGTTCTCATTAATAACATTAGGCTGAATACATATATAACAATTTGTTTTTCCTAAATCTTTATTTCAGTGAGTAGAGATAGGAGCTGAACCCTTTCATAGATTTCTGAGTTTGTTATCTCCAAACATAATAATTGATATTTTTCTTTACTTCTCATTGTGCTTAATGGTAATGTCTACTGTCTCTGAAATTCTATTCTTTACGTTCAGGCTATTTATCCGTGGATATATTAAAACATGCCATTAATGTGTGCAGAATATATAGGCCTAAATGAAATCCAAGGAAAACAGTTTCTGATATATGTAGACAAAGTCAATGTGATTAAATTCTAAGGAATATAATTATACAAATGAAATTCAGCTCAATGCTGCCAAGAATACCTGTATCGAGTAACACAAAGTGAGCTTTTCTTGTCCTCGGAGAAAGTGTGCTTATATTGTTCCGCCTGACTGACAACTGTACATTGGATTGTTACGATCTGATCTCTCTTTAGTATTCCTTATATCAAGAATGGGCATGCATAAAGGATAGATAATTGAAATAAATGCACAGGTCTATAAAAAAATAAAATAGTCTTTGAAAAGGCGAAAAATTAAAACTATAAAAATGTGGTACAAGGTGGATTCGAACCCTCGACTTTAAAAAGGAAGTATTGTCAGTGAAATAGTCTGCACATATATCAACTGAGCTAGTCTGACTATGAATTTGTTGGCATGAATTTTAAACGGATTATTAAAATCAGGTTTCCTTATTTTTTGTATGTTTTTTGCGAATTTCGACCCTAGGGCAGGGGTGCCCCTAAAAAACTTCTATCTTTAATCATTCTTTACATCCCAACATATCACAATATCACAGTTTTATTTAGGGGCAGGCCTGCCCTGAAGGACTTCTAGGCCAAAATACATGCAAAAATCAACGCTTTAACGGAAAAAATGGTGTTTTGGCCAACTTTGGAGGTTTATTGTACAGTTTTAAATAATAAATATTAGGTATAAAATACAAATTTGAACAATTTAGACATATATACGATAGAAAATAACAAATAAAGATTAATTTTTGAATGTCACTTTTTCCGGGAAATTCTTCTCTCCTATAGGTCAATTCTTTTGTCAAAGCGAATACATCCTTCACTGAAATATATTCTGTAATTTTTGAATATGTAAAATTATTATGAAAAATATTTTTATTTGAAAAAGTCTTATTTCTCATTGAAATAGAAGTAAAAAGTCAATTTAAAAAAAAAAAATATTTTTATAAGAAAAAGTCTAATTTCTTATTGAAATAGCAGTAAAAAGCCAGATTTTATATTTCAAGATAGCAAATTTATCTGTCCTCTACTCCCAGTGGTTCAATAATGACTGTTTTCACAGTAATGACATGTTTATTCAGCTAATTATTTGTTTACACAAAAATTCCACCTACTCCCTCGTGAAATTTCACCTTTTTCTGCCTGATTTTCAAAAAGTGGGAATAGCTTGCATAAACCAGTTTTATGGCCCCCAGGTCTGTATCTGCTAGGGCCAATGTATGAAATGTTGACAACAGTAATGCAAATACTCTGCCATGGCCTCCCCAGATTTCAGTCTGGAAAAACATTCAAAAATCCGAGTGCAAACGTTTTAGGGGGAAATTAAAAACGCTGATGATTTAAAACGTGTAGTACAAGAAATATGGACAGCTCTACCTCTTCACTACACTCAGAGCCTGAATGCCCGAATCCATTGTGTAATACATGCAAGGGGACAAAATACGAAATACTTAGCAAAGAAGGTAAGTCTGTTCATAAATTTAACAAAAAATTAACATGTATTTTAGCTGACGAAGTTTGTTTACATCGACGACGCCGCCATTTTGAGAACTCATTCATGGCCAACTACTGTAAGAAGCCAAATGACCCAATGAGTTGGTTTCTGTACCTTTGGTGTCAAAGAAGAAGGTATATAAAAGGTTTGAAACTTGCTTCAATATTAGTTGAGTTTATATGACAGTGAAAGATCAGGGAAAAATACATAATAGCATAAAGTAGTACAGTTCCGGAAATGCAATGTCATTAATTTGATGCATTTCTCTATTTTAAACAAAAAGCCTCAAAATGACATTTTTAAGGGTATTTTACCTTAAGTTTATAAAACAGTGGCCACAGCCGTCGCCCGCTTTAGTTTTAGCTCACCTGAGCCGAAGGTTCAAATGAGCTTTTATGATCACATTTTGTCCGTCGTCCGTCCATCCGTCTGTAAACTTTTCATATTTTCGACTTCTTCTCAAGAACCACTGGGCCAATTTTGACCAAACTTAATACAAAGCATCCTTGGGTGAAGGGAAATTAAAATTGTTAAAATGAAGGGCCAAGTTCCATCACAAGGGGAGATAATCAAGAAAAGACAAAAATAGGGTGGGGTCATTAAAAAATCTTCTTCTTAAGAACCACTGGGCCAGAAAAGCTGAAACTTGTATGGAAACATCCTGGTATAGTGTAGATTCTAAATTGTTCAAATCATGACACCCGGGGTAAGGGCGGGGCCACAATGGGGAATCGAAGTTTTACATAGAAATATATAGGAACAATCTTTGAAAATCTTCTTCTCAAGAACCACTGAGCCCAAAAAACTAAAACTTATGTGGAAGCATCCTGGTATAGTGTTAAACTAAATTGTTCAAATCATGACACCTCAAATCATGACACCCGGGGGAAGGGCGGGGCCACAATGGGGAATCGAAGTTTTACATAGAAATATATAGGAACAATCTTTGAAAATCTTCTCAAGAACCACTGGGACAGAAAAGCTGAAACTTATATGGAAGCATCCTATTATAGTGTAGATTCTAAATTGTTCAAATCATGACCCCCGAAAAAAGGGCAGGGCCACTATGGGGAATCAAAGTTTTACATAGAAATATATAGGAACAATCTTTGAAAATCTTCTTCTCAAGAACCACTGAGCCCAAAAAACTGAATCATATGTGGAAGCATCCTGGTATAGTGTAGATTCTAAATTGTTCAAATCATGACACCCGGGGGAAGGGCGGGGCCACAATGGGGAATCAAAGTTTTACATGGGAATATATAGGAATAATCTTTGAAAATCTTCTTCTCAAGAACCACTGAGCCCAAAAAACTGAATCATATGTGGAAGCATCCTGGTATAGTGTAGATTCTAAATTGTTCAAACCATGACACCCGGGGGAAGGGCGGGACCACAATGGGGAATCAAAGTTTTACATAGAAATATATAGGAACAATCTTTGAAAATGTTTTGCTCAAGAACCACTGGGCCAGAAAAGCTGAAATTTGTGCACATGGAAGGATCCTGGGGTTGTGTAGATTCGAAAATGTCTAAATTATGATCAGTGGGGTAGGGTGGGGATGCATTATGTATTACAAGGAGGAAATCTGGTAAAGAACAGAATGGTCAAAGCTTTTCAGGTGAGCGATGTGGCCCATGGGCCTCTTGTTGGATATTATGTGCAAAATTTATTGCAAATTCACATACATGTACATTTAAACCTAAAATCTTTGAAGGTTAGGTCTGTGTACCATATTTTTTGAAAACTGGTTTCTTCTGCAACTTTTTAAGAAAATACGGGAAAATGCATATGTTAATGACGTCACAAATAGCATTAAGAAATGCATGTGAGAAAAATGGTTCATATGATTTTTCCGCATGGAATTCCTTGATTCAGAAAGCACAATTTTTTTTACAACAGGTTAATTTTTAATCTAGAAAATCACAGGGCAAGAATTGTATTGAAACCGTTCTTGAATCTTTGTAGAAGACTGACGGAGACAAATGGGAACTGTACGTTAATGATGTTTATAAGATAGTCTACATATATGAGGAGATACATGATTGTATTTATCAATTGATAAATTAAACTTGGGTAACCAGTTGACGTAAATAGCCAAGTGGCGATTGTAAAAGCCAATAGGCTGACCTTTATATTTTGTATTCACTATGTAGCATCATAACAGCTGTTATATTATAATTTATGCAATGTATTAATATTTTTTCTACTTGCATCCCAAGAATTTCTGACAAATTTCTCTTCCCCCTCTCCCGGTCCTTTTCACATCTTAAATTCATCCTTCAGACTTAGAATTGAATAATTGCTGTAAGTGTTTTACGATTTTACAAACTAAATCTTTAAAAAAAATCTTTTTTAAAGCTTGAATTGCTGTCTTTCTCAATTAAATGATTTGTATATAATAATGTTTCCAGAAGAATGAATAAGGTCTATAATAAGACATATACATAAAACATATACTCAGCCTATAACCGTTAATAATTTTACACTATCCATTGATAAACGGTAGGTGCAAATCTACGGTTATTAAAGTAGAACAATGCAACAAGTAAAGGTTAAATGTAGGTTTACTAACAGTACGCAAGTACAAGTTCCTCTTCATTTTCAATCATTTTTTGCATAATTAAACAATTCTGCTTAATCCAATTCAAAGTGAAAAAAAAAACCAAGAATATACATGTATATATATTGTTTTTCTTTTTAAAAATAAGATATAATTATTTTCTAAAGTAAAACATTTTCTTGTTTTTTGTTAATTTAAATAAACTTTAATATTTCTATGTATCATGCGTTTACTTTATTTAACAAGACTACAGAGAAAATTAGACTGACAATATACTAGTAAATAGAGAGAGGGAGGCAACTGGAAGAAGAAGAATACACCAAACCGTAACATACTGCATCGTTGATTTGCATTTATCATGTTTTTCATTTTTTTTCATACCAAATACATTGAATAAAACAAAGAAAATAATCGACATCGAAGCTTATTACATGTTAAATTGGGGCCTTTTATCGCCTTTACTTAAAGTGCAATTTTTGCACTATGCTTTTTATTATCAAACATTAAGGAAGACGAAACAACTTCTTAATCGTCTCTTTACAAGTAGTTTGCAATTTAATTTTATTGCATAATCCGTGATATATACATTGTAACTATTTATATCTAAGACAGTGAGGCTACAATGTGTCAGGCTTATGTAATTGGGCATTAGGCATGCAGATCTCCCTTGTGCCAGAATGTCGCTATTACGACAATACACTAACCAAGTCGAAATATTCACAAAAGCTTCTTTCTTTCAGTTTTTAGGAATATGAGACCTATCCAAACGCATAGGTTACTTGTAGAAAATAAAAGCGGAATGATCAGGATAGATTAAAACTAGAGGTACGTAAAATAGGAGATGCAAAATGTCGTTATGTATTCAAGATTCTCTTTAAATCTCATCCAATTTCATTCAGTGGGGGATGAGATAGGTACACCAAAGCGTAACAGACAGACGTACAGATATACGGACGGACATCCCAATTACTATACACCCTTCCACTTTTCAAGCAAGGGGTATAACTACTTAATTGTTTTATTCCCTTTTATAAAAACTTGATATTTAACAATTAACTTAGTCAAACCTTAGTTTTTTAATAGCTTTTTGTAGAGCTGCCTTGATAGTTGGATTTTTTACTTTTTGAAGATGTCCTTCTAAAGTATCCTGACATATACCTATTAATCTTATGTATTCCTCACTTTCAAGAATATAGATAATTAACTTAATATTCAAATGTTGAATAGCTATGTCAAATATTGTGTATCCATCTGCTGTTACCGCAGAGAGTATTGTGTCTCCATCTTTTTTTTTCTCAGAGAGATCCACGATATATTTTTTTAGTATATCAAGTATTTTTGCTTCCCTGCCATCCAATTTATTCTCCACTCCGATGTAATGCGCTGCAGTCCAATTTTTAATGTTTGTCGTTGCATTTAAGAGATCTTTGTGCTTTTCAAAATATGTTTTAGCCAAGAATTCACATATTCTATCCTGTTTATGAATGCATGCAATATGGAGCAATGTTTTCCCATCCTTTGCTCTGGTCCTAATATCCATTTTTTGGTCTATCAAAAACATAAAAAGATCAAAATCTCCACCTTTGACAGCAAATTGTAATGCATTCCAACCAAAGCTATCTTCCCGGAACATATCTTTAGGGCATCTATGAACTAAATATTCGACAACATTAATTTTTGCAAATTCACAAGCAATATGCAATGGTTTTTTCTTTGAATTTGAAGATATTGACAGCTGGTCTGGGTCCTCTAATTCTATTTGTTTTAAAACTGTCAAATTTCCGGACATCGCCGCATAATGGCAAACATTCCATTGACCACTTTTGTCAGATTTTGATAGTACCTTTTCATTTTTTATAACATGCTTGCAAAATTTATTTTTATGTGCAAGGCAACCAATGGAAAGGATATCAAGCCCACTTTTAGTTTTAGCTGTAACATTGTCATACACTGTTTTTATTGTATCTAAAAGTTCTAAATTTCCTTTCCAAGCAATCAAATGGAATGGCGCAAATAGTGCAACGTTCGCCACTATTGGATCATGATATTCTGTATTTTGATTTCTTTTTAATTTCATTGCTTCTTTCATCGGTTTTGCAAGTTTTCCAATAATAAATTTAGCAGTCTCATCATCACAGTTATATTGCAAAGCGTAGTCCAAGATTGTTTTACTTTGATAACATTTAACCATGAAATCAACATTTTTTTCTTGATAAAGTTTTAATATTTCATCCAGTATAGGAATAGATCCCCCTCTGGCTGCGTAATGCAATAATGTACATCCACTTTCGTCTCTCTGAAATAAAAGGTCTCTTTTGCCCAGTGTCTTAACTCTTCCGTCAATAAGATAACTGAATCCCAGTTGTTCACCATTTAAGCACTGCCTTTTCAGAAGTTGAAACAAGTCTTCATCTTCTATGGAGATTTCCGTTAAAATCATGTTCAAAATGTTATCTGGCAAAAATATGTTTATAAAAAAATTATTGTTTGAAAATAAGGTTTGTTAAAATAAACAACTTGAAATGAAAAAGACATTCTTCAAAGAAATGTAAATGGTTTTTAAAGAATTGGTCACTCAAGATTGTATGATTTAATTTAAGATATCACAAGCAAATTTTTTTCAATTTTATACATGATTTTACTTTATCAAATTACACCAGACAGAATGAGAGTTTAACAAGTACAAAGAGGAGTGGAATTATTCCGCAAAAATTATAAATTAATTTTAATTGATGAGATTGGAATTAGAAGTAAAGTTGTAGTGTTAATTATTATTTATTTCCTTTCTTTTTATAATCTCTAATCTATTCTTTGCATTGATAAGGTACCAGGCGTTCCGTAAAATTAGTCTATTCTGTGTTTTTGTCTGTCTGTAGTTTGTGTCGTTGATCATTAGGGACCAAAACAGCTTATGCGAAAGTAAGGTGCATCCACCCCGACAGGGGGTTGAAAACTTTATTGGCTGTTTAATGGACTTTTGAGATTGAATACTGTTCGTTATTTCCAAATATTTCATTCTTTCATTCTTGTAGTACAGGAACAGTCTCAGAAACTGGTGAGTTAAAATTTTGCTTTTGATGCCGATGGAATTCTCGGAGCGCTGTCTTACACTGCAAGGTCATTGATAAGAATGGAAATGAGATATAGCTATTTGGACATTAGTTTTTTGAGAGAATTGCATTCCATACGATGGACATAAATATTGTTACTTACTTTCTTTATAAATCGCAATTTACAAAACAAGAGTTGAACGAGTTGGGACGGGAGTGTGTATCCTTATGAAGTGAATTGCTTCCTTTACAAATTATCTTTACTTAGGGTACTTATGTTATATTTTTTTAGAGGAGTTGTTGTAAAATGTGCTTCATTAACAAACAAACAAACACGTAAGTTCAGTCTTACCAGAATTTTTTGCTTCCTGGTTTTCACTTTCTTTGGTTACAATTGCATGTAATTCTGTATATAAATTAAGAAAATGGCATTTCTATTACCTTTTTTATATTCTGAGACGTCTACATGCATATAAGTTAACAAAAAACTGTAATTAATCATAAATATCATCAATTTTTTGTCTTTTTACAAGTAATTCTAACCAACATTCTGTTGTCATTGATGGAACAGGGCTTTCTGTGATAAAGACAGAAGCAATTGTAAAACTACGTCCCTAAAAAAAATTATTTTGATTGATTATAGGTTTAAAAACTTTTGACTGAAACCACTAGTACATAATTTGCTTTGCAAACAGTTTCAAATAGACATTTTAATGTTTCTACATAGCATCTTATCACCATTCAACTTATTCAAAACCCATTAAAAACCCAAAAAACATTTTTAAAAATGACCAGAAAAAAATTCTTAATTTTATTTTATTTTAATTGTTTTATTGCATACGGTAGTTTAATCTAATTCTAAGCATAGTTGTGAACAGAGCATCTAGCGGATTACTATGACAAGATAAATTAGCCTCAATTTTAGTCACAAGAAATATGATTTTTTAAAATTATGATAGAATTGGGTTATTCTACTAACCTGCAGGTCTTTCAGATATAACTTCGCCGTTAGACCCTTCAGTTTCTGGATTATTGTCTGCAACAACAAAACATGAACACGGGATTATCTTTTGTTTGAATAAAGTCTTGTAATGTGGGCATTTTTTTACCTTTGTGCGACTAAAATTCGATATAGGTCCTAACAGATGTACACAAAATGCATAGAAATAAACTCCTGCACAAATAACAAGGTTACAAATTGTTCATTTAACGTTATGTCTAAACACTGAAATTCTATATTCGTTGCAATACTTCCTAATTAAATATGATGTTTATTTAATATCGTTCATGTAAATAATACAATATGAAGGAATTGGCTTTTGTATCTGTGATTCTTCTGTTTGTTATGTCTTTTTTGTGATATTTTGTTTTCATCGAAAAAAACCCAAACGTCAGACACATACCTACTGTAAACCAATTATTATACGCGTCATTTTTTATTCGCGACTGACCGATAGAGAATTAATCCGCGACGATTTATTTCCGCGAACGAGTGGTCACATTTTTTTTTATTTCCACGAGTATTTTTGAATCAAATTAAAATATCATATCCGTCCATAAACTAGGTAAAATGGAAGCGTGAGGTCTGCTTACGCATTATTCAATACATTCTGTGCATTGGGTCCATTAAAAATCTTATATCCGCCCCTAAAGTGGGTAAAATGTTTACCATGAGTTTTTTTTTCAAAACGCTTCGGGAAAAAATCTAGATTAAAATTCATTTAAAACTCTCGAATTGTAAAAGTGCCTCAAACTAATTGGGTAATCGACGCTTTTTAAGATCTACATAGCCAAGGGGGGCAATTATTATAAATGGTTGGGACAGAGCAGAACTGGGCCATAATTAGTCTTAATTAACCAGGCTATATCTGACTCGTCTGTAACAATAAATGAACAATAATAACACAAGCTGAAATGATTATTGACATTTTAATCATTTTTAGACAAATAATTTTAGATTTGCCATTTGCTTTTATTTTTTCTGAATGTTTCTGATTAAATTTCAACTGCTTCTTGTACACTAAGAGTTAATTTCTTCCGTGATTACTTGTTGAACCGTCGGGATCGGTATTGAAAAAAGGGCAAATAACTGTAAATAAATCATGATATGGGAATATAATGAACAACTGGTTCGCGACGATAAATATCCGCGAGCAGAGGTTACTCGCGGAACTCGCGGATATTTATCGCACGCGTATAATACTTGGTTTACAGTATTAGGGAAAAGTTTGTTTGATCGTTTTCCTTGTAAGTTTGTTCTGCAAGAAAAACAGTTTTTTTTTCACTTTATAAATCTTATGAGCAAATATTCATTATATTTTCAATGAAAACTAAATTTACCTATTATTTTTAGCATACAGGTTATTGAACGCGCCCTAGCAATGAGAATGAATTAGCAGTAGAAAATTCTGAATTTTTTTTCTCTACTTAAATCAACGCAACAACTGTACCTCTGAAACATATTAATATATCATTTTTATTTCAAAAGTAATTTTTCATTATTTCTTGGTATATAAACATGGAATTCTGCAAATGAATCAAGAAAATTGCATTTCAATGACCATCTGGATTCTCTGTGACTTCTGCATGTATATTAGTTAACAAAAAAAAAACGAAATTAATAATATCTCTTGTGTCTTTTTACTAGGAATTCTCACCAAATGTTTTCATTTCATCATCGGTTTGACTTCCACATTCTTTTGTCACAAATGGAGCAGGGCGTTCTGTGATAAAGATAGAAGCGATAGCAGAATTAAGTCTCTAACAATTTTATTGTAGCTTCTAAAGATTCACTTTATTTTGAAACGGGATGGGAACCGCTTAGTTGTAGAAGACAAGAAGCTAGATTAAAAACAATGTTCAAACTTCATAATAATTTAGTGCCAGAATACTTAATGGACATACTCCCAAATATGCGCCGTAACACATCTATCTACTCGACAAGAAATTCTCAAAATTATGATATTCCAAAGTGTCGATTACAAACTTATAAGTCTACGTTTATTCCTACTGTAGTTAACGAATGGAACTCCATTCCACTTGAAACTCGAAATTTACAGTCAATGTCGAAATTCAAATCCAAAATTAGTAATAAAAAATCTAGATCTGCCCCACCTTCTTACTTTGATTACGGCAACAGAAGACTAAATGTTCTTCAAACCAGACTACGACATAATTGTGTATTAAATAACGACCTTTATAGATGCAATTTAATATCAAGTCCCTTATGCACGTGCGGTAAAGTTGAGGACACATATCATTATTTTTTCGTTTGTCCAAAGTATGCGAACGCCAGAAATGAATTTTTACATAAATTTTTACAATTTGACAAAATCCACATACTAGATACACATGTCTTATTATGGGGGGCTGATTCACTGAATGCTGCTGAGAATGAACGTCTCTTTTCTTTTGTTCAAACATTTATTAAGCATTCTGGTAGATTTCCTTGTTAATTACTGTACCAATAATAATATGTGAATTTTTTCAACTTTTATATATTTATACATATATGCAAAATGCATCAAATTGTTTACTTTTGCAAATACTGAATACTTTATATAGCATGTTCAACTGTGACAATATCAATGTGTAATTTATATGTATAGGGAGAGGGCGTTTATAAGTTTTCAGAACTTGTGCTCAATTCCATTGTAATTATATTACAATAGAATATGTTCAAATCAACAATTTTATTTCAATTGATGATGCGTTTGAATATTAGTGATTGAAACCACCAAAACATAATTTGCTTTGCAAACATGTTGAAATAGACATGTTGATGTTTCTGCATAGCATCTTATCACCATTCAACTTATCCAAACTCCCTTTTTCTGAGAATTTTTAAACATTTCTTTTATCCTGTTACAATATTATTGCATACGATAGTTTTATCGTATTGTAAACTTAGCTGTGAATAGAGCAGATTAGTATGACTAGATAAATTAGCCTCAATTTAATCACAACGAGAAATGGTTTCCCAAATATGAAATAATTGGGTTGTTCCACCAACTTGGAGATCTTTCAGATACAACATCACCCTTGGACCCTTCAGTTCCTAGATTATTTTCTGCAACTGCAAAAACATCACACTTGTTTTAATTTTTGTTTGTAATTTGGGATATTATTTTTTAAATTTTTGCGACCAAAATTCGTGATAAGTCCTATAACGGATGTACACAGAAATGCATCGAAACTCCTGCACAAAAAAGCAAGGTTACAATCTGAACATTTAATGAACATGTCTAAACACTACAATTCCATATTTGTTGCCATAATTATACTTCCTAATTAAAAAATTATGTATACTGTTCACGTAAATAATAAAATTTTGAGGAATTGATTTCTGTGTCTTTGATTATCCTGTTTGTTTTGTCTTGTTTGTGATGCTTCGTTTTCATTAAATAGAAATACCAATCGTTAGACACATACCTATTAAGGGGACCTTAGTTTGATCATTTTCCTTGTAAGTTTGCTCTGCAAAAAACATTTTTTTTAGTTTATAAAACTAATGAGCAAATATTTCAAAATATTTTCAAGAAAAACTAAATTTACCACCTGTTATTTTTAGCATACAAGTTATTTAAAGTGCCTTAGCAATGTGAATGAATTAGAAGTAGAAAATTCTGAATATTTTTTTCTCCTTAAATCAACAATTCTTACCAGATACAAATATTAATTCTAAAAATAAAATCAGTAATTCAGGTGTAAGGTTTATCAATTTTATTAACTGTAGCATTGCAAATTATATATAAATGTCTTTTTAATGTGTACATGTATTATGTTTTAATTATATACTATATTTATGTCTTATTAGATAAAGAAAAGGAATGGATATTTAAAAGTTTAAATAATGGTGGAATTACCCGGCAACATATGAATGTGGTATTAACACAATCAATGTTTTTGATATTTTAAAACATATTTGAGATCAAGTTTGAACCGACGAAGGATACTGACAGGATACAGATAATATGATGTTAAAAGGATATCAACAGCCTCATTTAAAGACTTTTGAGTTTATATTACATTTGCAATTGGCTTTTCAATGCTTGAAAACCTAAAGTTAACACCAAAGTATGCTCAAAATCATATACCATTCTAAGTAACAATTTGCATTAAGGCAGATGACTTCAAGTACCTTTCTGTCGATACCGTAGACCCTGTATGATGAGAGCTAAAATAGATGCAAATAGCAACACCGAAAGGACGATAACTGTCCCTACAAGAGGTTCATAGGTATTTTCCTCTCTGGTTAACTGCTCTGTTTTATGTGTACAATTTGGTTCTTTCTTTTCCATTCTAGAAGTACAACATGCCATAACTTATATGATCTAGATGGTAAAAATGCTTTTCATAAAGAAATAAACATTAGACATTAAAAAATAGAAAAAAAATACATAGAGCAAACAAACACGGACATTCAAAAGCATCAGATATGGGAATTGGTGCCATAGTAACCTATACGTGTCGATCGATCACACAAGCTTAAGACTGTTGCTATATTAAATCTTTCATCAAGTTTGCGTATCAAAAGTTTGCTTCGATTCAGAAACTGCTCATATGTTGAGCATAATCTTTCGCATTGAATCAACTGGGGAATACGGAGCCCATATTCTGGTGTAAAGGTGTATTGCTACATAAGTGCATTGAAGATGAAATCGCATTTACCGCACTTTTTTTATGTTTTATATATATATATATATATATATATATATATATATATATATATATATATATATATATATATATATATATATATATATATATATATATTCTAGTAATACTAGTATATCCGAATAATAAACAGGTGTGTCAAATATGAGGTATTTTGTTCATTTCATGTTCACTTGAATATTTCTAAACGACGTATGAATGAAAGTTACAATTGATACAAGTTTAAATGTCAAAGTAAACCGCCAACTGTAAAATTCAGTACTTCTCACAAGAGTCCATTAACGGGTGGAATTGAACCCTTTAGAATTCCAACAGGTTGTTGGAAGACATGATCTTCACAAACTGCAAAGTAATTATCAAACGGTCAAACAAATTAAGTAATAAATATCAACAATTTTAATTTACAAATGGGGAATGTTATATGGTATTTAACACTGCCCTTTAAAATCATAAAATCGTCTATTTATAAACAAAAAAATCTTCAACAATATGAAATTAGTTTCCTTTAGATTTTTGAGAATTGGGATGAAGTTAGGAGTTTATCAAGTCAAATGATTTGTTAAGCTTACTAGTACAGTGTATTCCTTTGTGGCACCTGGTCCCATCTTTGATGTAATCTGTGTCTTTTATTAGCTCCTAATTCTTATTGTTTGAAAAGACATTGACCTTTAAAACATTGTTTACCCCATATTACATATATAGTACTCACTGTATTTGAATGAAATATTGCTTTTTCAAACAACTCAGATCCGCTGTAAAACAATTTTCCGCAAGTCTTAGACATGCTGGATCTGTAAAATTAGGAGTTGAAAAGAAATGTCAAATTTATTTGAAGAGGTATGAGTTAATAATTTCGTTTTTAATGGTTTACACTATTCTGACTTACACTGATATATTTCATTGCTGAAATAATCCATTTCAGGACAACCATAGCTGAAATGACCGCACTTGACGTGATTTAGAATTCCGGTGTAGGCAAGTTCCAAACAATTTCCTTAAAAAGTACAAAAAAAAACAGCGTAATGTTGTACAAATTTTTTAAATTTGTCAAATAAATGGCACAGTTGTCTTTGGAATTAAAACAATACCTTTTTGAAAAGGAATACGTCTTCCACGTGGGTAACAAAACTCGATTAGAGATGAAAAATTCTTATCGGGAACACAGTGATACCCGCTTGTATTGTTGCAGTGCATCCTTACAGAAGCGTCAGACCATTCCTTGGCATTCATTGGACATCTTTTTGTCGACCGTACAGGAAAATTGTATCCTAACGAGTCCACGGTCTAGAAATTAAGATAAAGATTAAGTAAACATATGTAAAAATGAAAATAAAAAGGAACAAATGTGACCCTTGATTTGAGGTTAATGTTTTTGCAAACTAATTCTTTTCCAATTTATATCGATACTATGTTTTGGAATACAACATCGAAAGGAAATATTACAGAGTTATTACAAGCTATCTATAAACTTAAGTCAAGTTGAGATAATAATGCTTGTTCATATGAAAAACAATTTCATGAATTTGTCTCATTGAACCTTTTACATTGTCATATAAACTAATAAATAATTAGTGAAAATTGAGATGATGACTAATAAACAAGGACCCAGATATGGGATCGGGACCCTTGGGAAGTATGCATACTTTGCTGACCAATTAAACCCGCCGTGAATCCTTTGAATTTATAAGTTGACATCCATACAGTGTAGTCATATCTAAAATTTTATAAATTTTACAAATAATCACCTAAGCGCTTAAACCATGCGGACTTCATAATATCTCCACCAGAATACACTTGACTTAGAATACACTTGACATATGATGATCATGATGTCCATTATTTCACTCGCATACTGAACCACGAACGATAGTATTGTTCTCCCGCCTACCTCTAAGTCAATTTTCAAAAGTTAACATATAAGAATGATTTTCAAATTTTTTATAGATAATTATATGAATTTTCATAAAACGTTACTTTTTTTTGGGCAACCAAAGAGATATAACTCTATAATTTTGGCAAAACTTGTGTTTTTTCACTATAGAATTCAACGGAAAACGAAAAATATTTTTAAAACATCTCCCCCCCCCCCCCCCCCCCCCGTGAAACAAAAATTCCTTTTTACAGGTAATATGAACTGTCAATTTACAAATTTATGCCAGAACTTTTTGTGTTTCACGGGGGGAACATATGTTTATAAACAAAAAACGAAAAAAATGCTGATTTTTCACCAATTTTAAAGCTATTTACAGCTAAATAATTGTATTATATTAATTAATATATGTTTTATTTATTTGCGTAGAACATAAGAAAACATATGAGATACATTTTATCATATTTAAAGCTATTTCAAAATATGGTGATCCTTGAAAGTTCGATTTCACTAGAAAATATCGTCTACCCTCCTTTTTTCAAGAACTGGAATTAATGATTATTTACTATCTAGCGCTGGAATTAAAATGATTAATCAATTACCATAGAACTGTTCTTTGTATTAAACAAAGATTTAATGGCCAAATTGCCATTAATATTGAATTTAATGAGTGCAAAATGTAGGCGGGAATCAAGAGTTAGAGTTCGTATTAACGTCTACTCTCACTTTCGAATTACAGCCCCGAAATAGCAAAAACAAACTTTATGCCCTGTTCACACGGAGAGTTTAATTCGAATTAAACGTAAAGTTACTGCGAATTAGCTTCGCTTAGCGTTCACACGGAGAATTTTATGCGAATTAGTTTAATTCGAATTAATTTACTGCGCATTAAATAACTTCGCATTAGCTCCGTTTGAACGCTAAGCGAAGCTAATTCGAATTAAATTTTAAGGCATGCGTAATGGCAAAAAAATTAGGTCAAATGCCTCATTCCCATGATCAAATTGAAGTATTTGTGCTATTTTTGAGTGAAAACTAAAGAAAATTGTGTTGTGTAAAGACACTGTAACATTATGTCAAATGCATCTGCTCCTGCATAAAGTGACGTGATTTGTAAATGACGTCAAAATAGCCTTACTGACGCCTGGCCGTAGAAGTAGAATTGTATGCCCTGTTCACACGACGAGTTTAATTCGCAGTAAATTAAAATGCGAAGTAAATTAATGCGAATCAAAATAATGCGAATTAAATTGTGTTCACACGACAGCTAATGCAAAGTAAACTAATACGAATTAAATTCTACTTCTACGGCCAGGCGTCAGTAAGGCTATTATGACGTCATTTGCAAATCACGTCACCTTATGCAGGAGCAGATGCATTTGACATAGTGTTACAGTGTCTGTACACACATATTTTGTGATTAACACAATTTACCTTAGTTTTTCACGCAAAAATAGCACAATTACTTCAAGCTGACCACGGACATGTTGCATTTGACCTATTTTTGCCATTACGCATGCCTCAAAATTTAATTCGAATTAGCTTCGCTTAGCGTTCAAACGGAGCTAATGCGAAGTGATTTAATGCGCAGTAAACTAATTCGAATTAAAATAATTCGCATTAAATTCTCCGTATGAACGTTAAGCGAAGCTAATTCGCAGTAACTTTACGTTTAATTCAAATTAAACTCTCCGTGTGAATAGGGCATTAATTCGCATTAGTTTACTTTGAATTAGCTGTCGTGTGAACGGAATTTAATTCGCATTACTTTGATTCGCATTAGTTTACTTCGCATTAATTTATTTACTCGTCGTGTGAACAGGGCATTAGAATAAATATTTTGTATTGGATAAACATCGGAAGAAAATACATAAAAAGACTGCATAGGATCGATGACTACTTCGCTAAATTTGAGCTAGCTAGGGAAATGTCTTTCGGTATATTAACTGTATTTTGACATTTCAAATAGCTAGAAGTTGATAATCAATGCAGATATCCAGAAACAAAATTAAAAAGTGATGCACAAATTCAATAAATAAAAAATTAGAACGATTACCGTTGTGATGGCGAGTAGTACCATGACCAACACCGTAACTTTTAACAAAGCCATATCAACGCAGCAACTGTACCCCCTGAAACATATTATTAGATCGTTTTTATTTCAAATATAATTTTTCATTATTTCTTGGTGTAAACAGCTTATGCTAAATGAAAAACGTGAAGATGATAAATTCCACAGAAGCCTAAGACAAAACATAGAACAGATCCTGGAAAATTCTAGAGCATCGATCAGGTGCCTAGAAAATGTAAACATCCCCTGACGCCCGACTACCCTGATGTGTCTACTATATATTGATCTGGTAGACAGAGGATTCTAAAGTCAATATAAAATCGAGGCCCCTGCAATTGGTATAAAACGTAAGCCAAAACAGGATTCAATGATAGCCAAATAATGACTTTTTGAACGAGGTTGTATTTTAATCTCTGTATATCAATTTATATAAGCTTCGTTTTGAAATTGATCGTACTAACCACATGTAGAAGTTCCAAGTTGCATTTGGAATTTCCAAGTAAATTACTTGGAATTCTTAAATTTTCAAACGGTTCCAAATGATTTACAAGTTGTTTCCGAATTACGAAAATTCATATTTTTCCTTCTAGAAATTTCCAAATGACTTCCAAGTACCCAGATAATTATAACGTTGGCCACTTCCCAATGTTGGCAGTTTTACGACTTACTGCTCATTGGCGCGCATAACTTGGTACAATACTGTTTGTTCAAAAAATCAAAGCCAACGCAATATTTTTTTAACGTTGGCATATATTAATATAATCATGTTATTTAGATAACAAACAACAACGCTTTTGTTGAAATGCCAATTTTCACAAAAAACAAATATTTTGTAACGTTGGCATCATTTTCAAAATATAGTTATATTTTTATTCAAAGCTGATTTTGAAATATCATAACACAATTATTCCTCAATACAAATGTCTTACAAAATTAATTAAATTCTGTTTTTTATTTCCCAATTAAAAGATTAATTTCACCATGTTTGTAATACTTTTTTCCTCCTAAAATGTATCACAATATATTCTTTGCCACTTTCACTTTCATTAAAGTATTCCATGGAATGTATAAAAGAAAAAGGTAGAAAGTTCAATGTTTCTAAGTACACTCCACATAACTATGTCCACTACTAAATATCACTTTGATATAAGAGTAAGTTCTAAAAATATTTTGAAAGGACATATTTGCATCACACACTTTTTCTGTTGTTTATCTGTTCTATTGTTTCCCACACATATAAATCAGTCCCTTCCATATACAGAAATGCCACATCAATAGTCTCAGAGTGAAGAGGGTTTTTCCAAATTCCTTCAAACGTTAAGATTGTCACAATTAAAATAGTATTTTCAAATGTTCATCACATCACACATATTTTTAAAGGAATCCTTAAAATTGAATTTCACATTAGTAATTATTAATAACAAATACAAAATAGTTACTTACATTTCACTGGTTAATTCTTGCGTTCAATCCGGACATATCTGCTCTGTTCAAGCCCGCCAATTCCTATAAAAGTTAAGGTCGTCATCAATTACAATTGTTTAATCAGCTACCTGGTACCAATAATTTGAAGGGTATGTGTAAAACACGAAACGAGAAACAAGAAACTCGAAACAACAGAATTAAAAAAAAAAGAATGATAAAAATAACATCTGTTGTGCTTTCATTTTGTTAGAAAACAGATGCTGAGTGAAACATTTCTTGCACTGCTAAACCCATCAAGCCATGACAGCTTTAATTAGATATCAACTGAAAGTTTTAATAGTCACCTTAAATTATTATCTGATTGTTTCATAACCAAAGAATAAATAAAACATTAAATAATTTCACATTATTTATAAACAAAACATTCATATATCTGTTATACAATGTATATATATGTTAAAAAACATTAATATGAACATGATGTACTAGTATATATATATTATTATGTTAAAATTGTAATTAGGAAAGCTATATCTTATAACATTACAATAAATTCACCTCAATTAATTAATGAAATCAATTAATGACAACAGAATCATTAAAAGCAAAAATTGTATCATTTGATGACAACTTTATTATTTCAAGCAAAAACTGAAATTTCTCTTAGATAACAGTATTGTATTAATTAAATCTGAATTTTAGGGTTTTTCTGTGCAGATAGTTGTTACATAAAAATCAGTCAATATGAAATTCATTTCACTCTGCATCTGTTTTCTAACAAAATGAAATCAAAAGTGCAAGAAACACATTTTAAGGTCATTAGTTATTTTAACCTGAATCTCATTTCATTGTTTCTCGTTTCTTGTTTCTCGTTTCGTGTTTTACACATACCCTAATTTGAAAGCCTACATGCAGGCCATTACATTGTTGTGTATTTCACATTATTAATTATTTCAATAACAAAAACAAAAGCTATACTTACATTGAAAGGATTAAAATTCTTGCTTTCACTTAAACAGACACATTTTTGAATTGTTAAAGTGCAAAAAAATATTTATACGGTTTCCTTGGAGACCTATACACCTGCCGAGCCAGTGAATTTCACCAGTGACCTATTTATTTTGGAGCCCCAAACTTGCAAAACACAGCACTTTAAATTTGATTCAATGATGCTAAATATAGAATCTACCAAGATATAAAATTACTATATGTATTTCACAGACTTATAAGGATTGTCTCATAATTCCCATTCAATATATAATATAGATCACATGTTTATAATGAGTTGCTTATTACATTACCATCGATTTACAATGAAAATCTAAATTGATGAATACTTTTCGAACATTGGGCCAACGTTGGACCAGCATTTTATCAAACATTACAGGCTAACTGTACATATTATAATTCTATTTGGAGGCCAACTCCAGTTCATCAGTCAAGCACGCCCAACACAGAGCAATGTATCATTATATTTCAATATTTATTAAACTGGGCAACATGTAACATTAATAACCAACAATAAGTGGCAATGTTTTGCCACTTATGTACTCAGTTAGAAAACATTTCATATTTAACACACAATGGTCTTAATCCATGTCAACATTTACTTGGTTGGACCTATGTTGGGCCAACATTTTAATGTCCAACACAAAGTCGCTATGTTTCTTGTCAACATGATACTACAATGGGCCAACATCACATGCCCAACACCATTGGTTTCGCTTTCATGACAACGTAGATGAACTTTGGAAACGTATTACATGCCCAACACCCTGTATAGCTCTGCCAACGTAAATGAACGATTGATTATGCGTTGTCCAATATTTTAAAAAAATGAACGTGAAATGTTAACATGCCCAACACCCTTGGTATAGCTTTCATGCCAACGTAAATGAACGTTGGATCCACATGAAAAATGTCCAACACCGTTGGTTGATTTCATGCCAACGTAAATGAACGTTAAACACATACGTTCCCCAAAAACTCCACCAACCATACAACCAAAAACCAACGTTGGCCCAACGGAGTCATGCTATCTGGGTAATTATAGTTACTTCCAAATGACTTCCGAATAACTAAATTCAAAAAATCAAAGCATAGATTTTATTGGCATATATTAATACATGTTATTTAGATAACAAACAACCAACCATTTGAAAATAAATTTTCACAAAAAACATTATTCTCTTGGCATCATTTAATGATATTTTTATTCAATGTATTTATAAAAGACAAACCTTCCTGGTAAACTACTATCCTGTTAAATTAAAAGATCAATACAGGTAATTAAGGTATTTGCTAGGTTCATGAACTTATACGGAAATGATAAAAGTCAAACACGTTTTATTATCGTCAGGCACATGTATCGTGGCAATAAATAATTCCAAAAATATTGAAACGCACTTGTCACACACTTCAGTTTCAGCTATTTTCAACTTGAAACTGTCTTCTAATGTAATTGTTTTTCTAAGGGAAGATGAAAATACCAAACATGGAGTTGTCACACACCTAAAAATGTAACATAATTATGTCCTTTGCATTACTACACAAGAAGATTTATAATCCCTTCAACGTGATTATGATGCAACTCGGATGCAACAATGTTTAGGTTTGAACCGCCTAGTTTCAAAATCTACGAGGACGAGCCCGAGAAAAGACCTCGACCCCGATCAGCTGATAAAATAACATCTGTTCATTATACAGACTAAGTTAAATTTCTGCACTTTCAAATGGTTCCAAGTAGATTCCAAATTGAGTTAAGATTTTTCCAAATAAATTTTCCGAATGACATGGAAGTACTTGAAATTCTTAATGTTTCCAATTACTTCCAAGAAATTCCAGGTTACTACCGAATGGTATCAACGGGAAGCTGGATCTTCTACACACGGGAGCTGAGACAGACAGACAGAGAGTAACCTCTCGTATATCGAAACGGTAGGTAGATATAAAAACCTTATACAGATGATTTATGAAAAAAAGGTCTTGAACTATGTTTTACATAAAAATGAGTCAATATGAAATTCAAATATCATCTTAAATCAAAAGACATCTATATCGAGAAACAATATCGAGGAAAAAGTCTGATGTTACTATATCTGCTTTTGAACTACATGTAATACACTGTATACTGTTTTTAATCCATCTAACAGATGCTTCGAGGGCACCTTACGTTACTTATTTTTCTTTTAACAAAATAATATATACCCATATTTATACCCCCGCTAGAAAGCGGGAGGGTATATAGTAATCGTTAATTCCGTCCGTTTGTACGTCCGTCTGTCCTTCCGTCCGTCCGTCTGTTACGACTGGGGGTACCTATCTCTTATCCGCGACTCCTCTCATACCACTGAATGAAATTTAATGAAACTTTGACAGAATCTTCATTACAATTACATATTATAACTATTTGGAGGCGGGGGATATCATTTAGTGAGCTCATCGCTCACAATACCTCTAGTTAATAATAAAGTCACATGTATTATAAGGTAGGGGGTATGTTTTTTGTTATATAGAAAAATATTTAAAAAAAGAAATGTGTTAATATGTGAGATGCCTTTGGATGCTTAAGCTACTTGAGTATATGATACAATGTACATAAATCTCGGAAGTTCCATTCAAACGTATTACTTACTGTGTCTCTGAAGATTGATTATGCGTTGTCGATTTTTAAAAAGTGAAATGTTAACATGATATGTTAACATATCATTTTGCTACTTATCCACATGAAAAATCGTTGATTTCAGAATAGTGCATGTTTAACACATTAAAAAAAATTCAATCATATAAACTTTATAGATAACATTTTTCTCTACAAGTGATTCCAAACGTATAATATCTGTAGAAGAGGAAATATAATAAATCATATTAAACAATTAAGTCTGCATTGTAAATAACATTGTTTACTTAATTCACAGAGCCTTTCTTTAAAAAACAATTGGCTCACGCTTAAAACAAACGATTGAGTTCACGATTCTACACGTTACACGATCTTTTGCTAACGCAAACGCACGATTATTCACGCAAAATAGTTCAAATTATTTATCGAATTTCCAAAACGAAATACGGCTTTATATTGATTTTAGATTCAAAGAATTATCAATAAATATATTATTTCATCGACTTTGAATACAATGATACACGCATGGATGAATGAATGAGAAACAAACGAGATCAACAAATAAAAAACCAATGCACAAATTTATGTATTTTAGATACATGTATCCAATACACTTTATTAATGATCATATACAAGAAAACTTTCATAAAACACAAATCAAGCATTTAGCTTTACAATCTGCTAAATAAACATACATGTATATGTTTGAATTATTATATAATTATATAATAATATAATATAATTATGATACAAAAAAGATAATAAATCCACAGACATATATAGACATGTGGAATAAAGATTTACACAAAATGACTCCTTCTTTGTCTCCTACGAATAGTACAACCCCTGCGAGACGATCATGAATATTTTCTTGAATTTTTCATGAATTTTATTCATGAAATGTTTATGAAATGTTCATGAAGATCCTATGAACTTATT
Organism: Saccostrea cuccullata; assembly: GCF_032062105.1. NCBI lineage: Eukaryota > Metazoa > Mollusca > Bivalvia > Ostreida > Ostreidae > Saccostrea > Saccostrea cuccullata. The sequence continues at coordinate 51,464 of NW_026926557.1, read as the reverse complement.
ATTGGACATTTTCAAATCATAAATTTTTATTCATGAAAGAAAATGGATGAATATTCATGAATATTTTTTTTTTCATGAACAATTCATGAAGAGTCATATTCATGAAGATTCATCATTTCAAGAATGTCCTATAATAAGTTCATTGGATCTTCATGAACTGTTCATGAATAATTTGATGAATTTTTTCAGGAATGTTCATGAATTAATAAAATTCATGAACCATTAGCATTCATGAATATTCTTGCTTATTTGTAAACAAAAAAATGCAATATTATTATTCATGTTTATTCATGAAAATGAAGAAGGATATGTAAATAACGAACAGTATTCAATCCCAACGTCCATTAAACAATATACAAAATAAGAGCAGAGCAAACACGGACCTCCGAAACATCAGAGGTGGGCTCAGGTGCCATGGAGGAGTGAGCATCCCCTGCCGACCGGTCACACCCGCCGTGTGCTCGTTGTCATAATCAGGATATAACGGAAAAAATCCGTCGTCAGTTCAGTGTAACAATAATGGACTAACAATTGGTATGAAAAACGTCAGTCAGCATTTCATTCAATGATAAATTGTATTTGCTGACAAGGTCATTGTATCGACCATAGAATTTACGAAATGATGACTTTAAACGAGACTGTTGATATTCTTGTTTCATCAACTTGCTTGTCAATAATTTACCTCGTTTAAGAAATTGTTCATACGTAGAGCATGCTCTTGCGTATCGAATCAATTGATATATATATATACTCCGTATGCAGGTGATGAAGGTATATTGATGCATAAGTAAGGGAAGTTGACGATAGAAAAGTTAAAGTCATCACGTTTATCATATAGCTTGGCTGTTAGACTATCATTAGTGTCTTTTTCAAGTAAAATATCCAAGTATGAAGCAGAAGTGTCGGACTCTGTGGTATCTTTTATCTCAAGCTCACCAGGGTATATCGTGTCGACGTAGGAATGGAAAGTATCATTATTAATTGACAATACGTCGTCGATATATCTAAATGTCGAGTTGAAGGCCACAGCAAGTGTTTTCTTCTTTTCACGCATAAGATTTTGCATAAATTCTGCTTCATATGAATATAAAAATAAGTCTGCTAATAAAGAAGTGCAATTTGTACCCATGGGAATTCCAACAGATTGTTGGAATACATGGTCTCCAAAAACCACATAGATATTGTCAATCAGAAACTCAAGCATCTTCTTGATGTCAACTTCAGAGTACTTATGTGTAATCAGAATCTGTTCTAACAAAATAATTTTTCAAATGACCAATGACGAGGTAAGTAAATTTACGAGTTCCATTTTTGTTGAAGAAGCAGCTGTCAATGATATCAAAAAGCCTTGATTTTAATTTTTCGTGGGGAATTGTTGTGCATAAAGTTGCAAAGTCATAAGTTTTTAAGCTGTTGATTTTTGTAAAGTCTTGTGATTTCAAATTGTCCAAAAGTTCTTTAGAATTTTTAAGTATCCACATCTGATTTACACCACTTCTTGAATATATAGTTGTACAGTACTCTTGAAGTTTTGCCTTCACTACTGTCAATATTTTAGTGAGTGTTGTGAGGTGTGTTGTATTTGTATTATTTCATCATGTATATTATTAGTAACATTAAGTTTCTTGAACATTCCAGAGTGGTCAACATGTTCGGTCATTTTTTCTAGAACATTCTTGAACTTTATTCATGTCCAGAACTTTCCAGGAATATCATGTACTTACAACTTCTAGAATATTCTAGATTTATATTACTGTATAAATATCCTGTCAATTCGATGCATAGATATACTCTTGTCGTATGAGCACCATTGAGTTACAACTGGGATATATTTTCACTGGGACATTGTGTGCAGCAACGGACACTCTGATGTATGTATTTTTAGATTTTTGCTAAGTTTGTACTTAATGATTTGTATATTACTGTAAATAAATTATTGTTAAGTTTAAACTGTGTGATTGATCTTTGCTGGCATTTAGGGTTATTCTGACCCATAACAGAATTGGGGGCTCGTCCGGGATAAAGAAATTCTTGCACTTTTGCAGTTCATTGTCAGAATTTTGTTAATTAAATTGTTAAATTTGACTATAAGCCAGCAAAAATCAACATGGTATTTTCGGTCACAAACTTTCTTAGTTCGCCAAGTGTTCAGGTTTTTGATACGTTAAAAAAGGATGACTTGATCGCATTAGGTTTGCATTTTGGGTTAGATGTTAAATCCTCTCAGAGAAAGCAAGACATTAGAATTAAGGTTGCAAACAAACTAGTAGAAGAAAACATCTTTGAAAAATACGATCTTCCAGAATATACAGTTAAAACAGAGTTAGGCTCTTACAAAATGGCAGAATATCAGTTTCAATTAGAGTTAGAGAAAATGCGATTAGAAAGAGAAAAATTAGAAAGAGAAGAGCGAGAAAGAGACAGAGAAAGAGAAAGAGAAGAACGAGAGCGTGAACGGAAATTTGAATTAGACAAATTAGAAAGACAAGAGCACTTTGAGTTAGAGAAATTAAGATTACAGCAGAAACCAGAACCCTCATTTGTCAAGAATGAATTTGATGCAGCAAAAAATATTAGGTTAGTTCCGAAATTTCAAGAAAAATCTGTAGACAAGTATTTTCCCCAATTCGAGAAAGTCGCAGAAAATCTTAAAAGGCCACAACACGTTTGGTCAACAATGTTACAAAGTGTACTGGTTGGCAAAGCAGCTGAGGTATACTCTGCACTAGGGGTAGCTGAAAGTTCAGACTATGAGAAGGTCAAAGCAGCAATATTAAAAGCATATGAATTAGTACCTGAAGCGTATAGACAAAAGTTCAGAAAGTATAGAAAGTTTGATAATCAAACATTTGTTGAATTTTCACGAGAGAAAGAAGATTTATTCGATCACTGGTTTAGATCTAAGAAACTTGATAAAACTTTTGCTAATTTGCGCCAAGTCATCCTGGTAGAAGAGTTTAAGGAATGTGTTACTCAAGATTTGAAAACACATCTAGAAGATAAGAATGTGAAAACTCTTGAAGAGGCAGCAGTCATATCTGATACTTATGCTCTGTCTCATAAAAAGAATTTTGTATCAAGATCTCAGACTAACAGTAATTCTACAAATTCAGACACATATAAAAAGAGTGGTTCAGGGTCTCAGTCTTTCACAAGTTCCCAGTCTCCATCCCAAGGTGGTTCTAAGTCCGGTCCAGGACGTTTTGAAGGGTCTTCTGGAATAGGGTCGCTTCCTACTTGTAGTTATTGTAAGAAAAAGGGTCATCTGATCAGTGAATGCTTTAAACTTAAGAGAAAAAATGACTTTGACAAAACTCAACCACATGCTTGTGCGGCATTTAGAGGTGATAGAGAAGCCTTAGTTTCGATTTGTTCTGACACTCCTGATGTCCAGGGTTCACAGTCCAGTTCTATTGATTCTATGGAGGATTATAAGCCCTTTATGTCTCAGGGATTTGTTTCACTCGGTGACTCTAGCGAAATAAAACCTGTCCAGATTTTGAGAGATACTGGTGCTGCACAGACGTTATTGTTAGAGGGCGTGCTTCCTTTGTCTGAGCAGACTTCTACTGGTGGGTCAGTTTTATTACAGGGTGTGGAGCTAGGCGTCATTGATGTTCCCCTGCATAGAATTAGTTTGAAGTCAGATTTAGTTACTGGACCTGTTATCGTAGGTGTTCGACCTACTCTTCCTGTTCCAGGCATTTCTTTGTTGCTAGGCAACGATTTAGCTGGTGGAAAAGTTGTACCAGATCCTATAGTTTGTGAGAAAATCACTCCAGATGTCATGTGCGATGATGAAGATGATGACATTTATCCAGCCTGTGCTGTTACTAGAGCGATGGCCAGAAGACGAGAAATGGAGGCAGACCATACTCAAGCCTTTGACGAGACGAATTCCTCTGTTGATATTGATTTGAATGACACTTTCTTATCTGACCTTGATGGCACTCAAACAAGCATGGAACCACACAATATCAAGAAGCAAGAGAAGAAAGAACTGTTACCAAAATTTGGTGGTGAGGATGATGAGTTGCATCCACTAGTTAGCCAAGGCAAGGACATCCTCAGCCGAGAACGTTTACTCTCTGAACAACATAAAGACCCAGATATCATTCAACTTAGTAAGAGGGCACTTCCACCAGAAGAGGCTACTAAAGTTGGAGAATGCTTCTATATGAAAGATGGCATCCTTATGCGAAAATGGCGACCACCTGACGCTCCCCCAGATGAAGTGTGGCGTGTTGTTCACCAGATAGTGGTCCCAGCTGCTTATCGTCGAGATGTCATGAGTTTAGCTCACGATACACCTATGGCTGGTCATTTAGGTATCAATAAGACTTATAATAGGATTTTGAGTCATTTTTATTTGCCTAAGCTAAGAAAGGATGTTTCTGAGTTTTGTAAGTCGTGTCATGTCTGTCAGATGGTAGGTAAACCGAATCAGAAGATACCATCCACCCCTCTTCAACCAATTCCAGCTTTTGAAGAACCGTTTAGTCGAGTGTTGGTGGATTGTGTAGGACCTTTGCCTAGGACCAGATCTGGGAACCAGTATTTACTTACCATTATGTGTACATCCACTCGATTCCCTGAAGCCATACCTCTTAGGAATATAAAGGCAAAGAGCATAGTTAAGGCCCTAACCAAGTTCTTCAGTTTTGTAGGAGCACCAAAGGCAATTCAGTCGGATCAAGGCTCAAATTTTATGTCGGGTTTGTTCTAGCAAGTCATGCATGAGTTAGGTATAAGGCAATATAGATCAACTGCTTATCATCCTGAGTCCCAGGGAGCGCTAGAACGTTTTCATCAAACCCTAAAAACAATGCTGAAGACCTATTGTTACCAGTATGAAAAAGACTGGGATGAAGGGGTTCATCTTGTACTATTTGCTGCACGAGAAGCAGTCCAGGAGTCTCTTGGGTTCAGTCCTTTTGAATTGGTGTTTGGTCATACAGTTAGAGGTCCTTTGAAATTGTTGAAGGAAAAGTGGCTGACTGAGACTACTGATCTTAATCTTTTAGATTATGTGTCTGATTTCAAAGAAAAACTTTACAATGCTTGTAAATTAGCACAAGACAATTTGAAGAATTCTCAGATGAAAATGAAAATGTGGTATGACAAAGATGCCAGAAATAGGGTGTTTAAGCCAGGTGATAAGGTTCTTGTATTTTTACCTATTCCTGGTCATCCTTTACAGGCCAGATTTTATGGCCCTTATGAAATTGAAAGCAAGATCAGTGATGTAAACTATGTAGTTAAGACACCAGGTCGACGTAAAGAGAAACGGGTTTGTCACATTAACATGTTAAAAGAGTATTTTGAAAGGTGTGACCGAAATTCTGTAAAACCAGTTTCCACTTTAGCCAATGCTAAGACTGTTCAAAATTGTATTGAAAGTGATACGAGTGTAGAGATGAATGAGAAAGATTGTAATCAGAGTGTTCGTTTGAAAAACTCAGAAGTTTTGGCTAATTTGGATGCCAAACTTGGACATTTGAACATTCACCAAAAAGAACAAGTTAAAAACTTGATGAATGAGTATCATCAAATCTTTTCGGATGTTCCAAAGAAAACTAATGCAGCTTGTCATGATGTCATAGTGAGTGACGTTCTGCCTATCAAACAACATCCGTACCGTCTGAATCCAATAAAATTGCAGTACCTAAGAAGGGAAGTGCAGTACATGTTGGACAATGACATTGTTGAACCTAGTAAAAGTGATTGGAGCTCACCATGTATTCTTGTACCAAAACAGGACGGTTCGTACCGATTATGTACAGACTATAGAAAGGTGAATTCTGTTACCAAAACTGATTCATTTCCAATACCTAGAATCGATGACTGTATTGACCGCATTGGAAACGCCAAATTTGTCAGTAAATTTGACCTGTTGAAAGGCTACTGGCAAGTACCGTTAACAGAAAGAGCAAAAGAAATATCTGCTTTTGCTACACCAGATGGACTTTACCAGTATAAAGTAATGCCTTTTGGCATGAAAAACGCACCGGCTACATTCCAAAGGATGATTCACTCCCTCCTTCAAGACCTCGAGGGATGCGAGGCCTACATTGATGATGTCGTCATATACAGCGACACATGGGACGAACATCTCCGAATCATGCGTGCTTTATTTGACATTTTAGCTAAAGCAAACTTAAATGTGAACCTTGAGAAGAGCGAATTTTGTCATGCTTATGTAGAGTATTTAGGTCATAGAGTAGGTCAAGGTTATGTTACACCCATTATGGCTAAAGTGGAAGCTATTGCAAAGTTCCCGATTCCTACAAACAAGAAAGGGTTAATGAGGTTTTTGGGCATGGCTGGGTTTTACAGAAAATTTTGTCCAAATTTTTCCTCAGTTGTAAGTCCACTTACAAATTTTTTACAAAAGAGGGTTAACTTTGAATGGACAAAGGACTGTGAAAAATCATTTCATAAAATCAAATCTGTCCTTATGAGCAACCCAGTTTTGTCAACTCCAGATTTTTCTAAGCAGTTCAAGCTTACTGTTGATGCTAGTGATGTTGGAATCGGGGCAGCTTTGTTTCAAGAACATAGTGATAAGGTAGATAGAGTTGTTTCTTATTTTTCAAAGAAACTTACAAAATGTCAACAAAAGTATTCCACCATTGAAAAGGAATGCCTTGCTTTGTTGTTAGCCTTACAGCATTTTGATGTTTATCTGAATGTTACTTTACGGATCACAACCCCCTGACATTTTTGCATAAATTGTCAAACAAAAATCAAAGACTGACTAGATGGAGTTTGTTGTTACAAGAATACAACATAACTATTAAGCATATCAAAGGCAAAGACAATGTTATTGCAGATGCCTTGTCCAGAGTATCGTGAACATATATGATTTTGTATTAATGTACATATATTTAATTTTAACAATATAAGTTTTCATTGACATTCAAACTTTTTAAGGGGGGAGGTGTTGTGAGGTGTGTTGTATTTGTATTATTTCATCATGTATATTATTAGTAACATTAAGTTTCTTGAACATTCCAGAGTGGTCAACATGTTCGGTCATTTTTTCTAGAACATTCTTGAACTTTATTCATGTCCAGAACTTTCCAGGAATATCATGTACTTACAACTTCTAGAATATTCTAGATTTATATTACTGTATAAATATCCTGTCAATTCGATGCATAGATATACTCTTGTCGTATGAGCACCATTGAGTTACAACTGGGATATATTTTCACTGGGACATTGTGTGCAGCAACGGGCACTCTGATGTATGTATTTTTAGATTTTTGCTAAGTTTGTACTTAATGATTTGTATATTACTGTAAATAAATTATTGTTAAGTTTAAACTGTGTGATTGATCTTTGCTGGCATTTAGGGTTATTCTGACCCATAACAGTGAGAAGTAACGAAAGAGGCATGGTTGAACATTTTCTGGAACCTGCAATGTATCTTTGTTTGTAAGGATTCTTATGAAGTTTCGGAATCCAATATATATATGGTAGATCAAATTCATTTTGATGAAGTAATGCTAAAAACAGTAACAGTTGATGTTTTATAATACAGCATCTTGAAAGATTTCACAGAATTGTTGTTTGTCTTCCAACCATGCCAACAAAATCTTTGATAAAAAACTTAAAATAGACAATTCTGACATATTAAACCATAGTAAATGAATAATGTAGTTGATTCCTATCAAAAGTATGAAAAATGTCAATTCAAACGCAACTCTTTGCAGAATGTTTAACCTTACTTGGTCAAGAGGAGAGGGGGGTCCTTCCTCAGTATGTTTCAAAGTGTGTTTTAATGCCAGAAATTGAACAGTTTTAAATTCCAGTCTAGGAGAAAAGTTTGTTCAGCATCAGGGTATCAGCTTTAAGGGCTTTCAAGCAGTTCGAGCAGAGATGGACGATTCAAAAATCCTTATTGTCTCTCCATGTGGAATTTCCAGAATTTTATCATTTGGATCCTTTGATTGAATATCATTCATATTTTCATTTCTTTTTTTCTTTCTTTTTCAAGAGCTCAGCTTTTTTTGCAGCCAGAGTTTCTTGTCTTCTGTTCATCAACATTTGTGAACTGCTTCTCTTTTTCCTTCAAGAAGAAAGATTTTCCGAAAATACCCATGATTGTAAAACTTAAGACTTTTTTTGTATTTTTTTGCATTTCAGTTTCATTTATACTTGCATCAGAGGCACTTCCAAATTAAAACATTCTGAGTGGAATTTAAGCCTATTTTCTTGGACCGCTCTTTTGTAGACCAATCAGGTCTTTGAATGTTTTGAGTCTCAGTCTATAATTAATGTATGTTATATGGTTGGATCCCAACTCAAAGCAAAGTTAGACAAAACTTTCATTTAAAAAAAGACATATTAATTTATTTTACAAATAGACAGTAACATTTACATACAGATTTCTGACTCATCTTCATTTTTTGTCACTCACCAGTTATGAAGTAGATCGATCCTATATATAGTCTTCCTTCTTCATATTCTGTTATTTTCTTTAAAAGTTGACAAAGATCAGTGCCTATACAAATTATAGATGACAAATACCGATCCTTCCACTCTACAAATTCCCACTTCCAACATCTCGTGCGTTTTCAAGTTTTGCACCTTTCAAAAATGTACAGCAGAGTTAAGAAATACGTTAGTTTCGAATTTCCAAGATTTCTGTTTTTAAAAAAATGCAATATCTGAAAAATACAATTTTTTATATCAAAATATGATTTATCAATGAAGAATTCGAATTTTTTACGTCATCAATTATACATATATTGCATTTTAGTTTCGTATGCAATATGGCGGCCCCTATAAACAGAGGACATATGACATGATAATATCAATCTCTTGCCCTCAGACTGAATATTCTGAGCTGTGAACACGCATAGGAGAATTAAAACTACAAAATACGAATGTGGATTATGTCATAGATACTTTACAACCATGCAGTCTGTGCTATATCATTTACACACGAAGCAAGGGAAACTTTGCACCAAAATTAAAATTACCAAATATATTCATTTATATTCATCATTTGTTCATGAACTACATTTTATGAATATATTCATGAATAAAGTTCATCAACCATCTTTATGAACCAGTCATGAAGCATAAAGCATCATGAATGTTCACGAACGATTCATAAAAGTTCTTAAAATTATGAATTTCATCTCGCAGGGGAAGTCTATACACGTATGATTTATTTGTGGTATGAGTAGTGGAGTGTTGTTGACACACAGAAAAAATCGAGCAATTGTGTACAGGGAACCTTCTTTTTAAAAAGGATCAGTTGTTTTAATTTATTATGAAAAAAAATCTACTGTTCATCTTACTGTAAAAGAAAGACAAATACTTACATTTATTATTATGTAGTTTCTCTTTTACCATTTGCATCGTGTAAGCTACCTTTAAATTCTCTCAATATTTACCTTGAACATTGCTATTTAATATCCTGAAGATATGTGTACCTACACTTACCAGCTGATATACAATTATTGATTTATTGATAAGTAACTGCAAATAAAATAACTTATATTCATGTCCAGGACATATATTTTATCTTTCGTTTTAATTCAAGATACAACTTTAACTTTGTTATCAATAAGAATAGATAAATGTATTTGTTTAGCTGTTCAGAAATTACGATCATAAAGGACAGGTCCAAACTTCTAATATTTATGTAAATAACGATCGATGTACACCACAACATGTCTTTTAATCTCTACTCTGGGATTGCAACACGTTCTTCTTAATAACACCCAAAATATGCTTATATTTGAAAATGTTGAAAAAATAAAAACGGGTATATAAAACTGAAGTAAATTAAGTACAGGTGAAAAAACGCAGAAAACCAATTTAATTCTTTTATTGAAGAAGACACGGGCACTTGACAAACAGCATTTTTAAAGATATACAATATGTATATTTCCATTTCTGTTTTCACTTAGGTAACTCTTTGGAAGTCAGGTTATTTGACTTCTTGATACAGATGTTTGACCAGTTCGGCATTTTTAAATTTTGAACAAATCCGAATAATTATATCAATTAACGAACTGTTAATTTATAAATGAATGAACGGGTTCCGCCAAATATGAAAATAATTCAGTTTTCAACTGTCGTTGATGCTCTGGAATACCCAATAAACTATACAGTGATTCCTTAAATAATATAAGAAAGGATAAGCAAGTTTAAAATGTTCGGTCAGTTCTTGAAATATAAATCTGAAAAAAAAATTACTTACTATTCAAATCTTTAAACTAGATGGAGAATAACAATTCGAAATAACTGAAGTTCACGAATTTAAAACGATTTTTCAGTTTTCATTTCAGAACTACATTACTGTTTTATATCCCTTACATTTTTATCCATCTGTATATGTTTATGACCTGTCCATATATTGTTATACACGTGTAAAGCGGCTTCATATAAAAATACATGTACATGTGGTGAACGCTTGACTGAAAAACAATCGGTTTCAATTTCTTTTTTTTTTTCATAAAACATGTAAAATAATGCAAGCAAAAGATATCAATTTATAATCACATGTACATGTAATAAGAATAATAATAGAATTGCTCACGCGCGGAGAAATGAATTTCGCTACTTCCTTTCGAATAATTCCGTTTTTAATTTTATTGTTTTACGAACCGTTATTTTCTCAGGGTCTAATACTGTAGTAGAAGAAAGAAAAACATTTCAAGATATATGACGTATAAGTTGTTTAATCACAGAATTTCTAGCATAGTATATAAATTTTGCGAACGTGTCTTATTTCCAAGCCTCCCCATACAACGTGATTATTTTCCTTCCTGGCTTATAATGCATTTTTAAAGCATTGGTTATGGTTCCAAATTTCATGGATTGGTTGCATTTATAGCATTGGAAGAAATAATTGCAATTCTTCCTGCAGCATTTGTTTTCTAAACCAGCTTGAATGATTTTGTAATACTTATTAATTACTTAAACTGAGTGAAGTAATGACCTACATAGTACTGACATTTTAGATACAATATCTGATAACAATATAAATTCTAAATATAACGTCAAACTTTTTGTGTCCTTATCAAAAAGATACGTATATTTAAGAAGCGTTCACTCAAATGACAAAACTCGGATGCGTTTTCATTTAGGAAGCGTTCACTCAACTGACAGGAGGCGTTTTTATTAAATAACGCATTCAATTTTTTAAAGTCAAAATTAAAACTATCTATAAAAAATGTGGTTAAAACAGCTCACTGATGTTTTTGACACTTGTGCATACATTTCATTCACTTGCATTCGCTATAAGGCTATCCGTTTTTGTCCATCGTCATCCATCGAGTGTTAACCTATTTGATCATTTTTAGCATCTTCACCGTCGTGAAGGAGAAACCTCAAGAGTACTATGCAACAACATATTCAAGAAGTGGTGAAGATAAGATGTGGATGAACAAAAACACCAAGGAACTTTTGTGCAATTTTAAATCACAAGATTTTACCACAATTTACAGCTTTTATAAAAAAAGTACGACTTTTCATCTTTATACACAACCATTTCCCACGATAAAGTAAAGTCCAATTTTTTTATATCATTGTCAGCTGCTTCTTCAATAAAATGGAACTCGTAAATGAACTCGTATTATGTCGTCCCGAACGAAGTCGGGGACGACATATTGCGATTGTACGCATGTTTTTGTTGTCCAGGCGATTTCTCCGAGATGGCTGGGACAATCTTCCTGAAACTTTCCTTAAAGGAAGATCACTGGTTGTAGTTGTGCCATGTGGTCATTCAGATTCAAAATGGCTACCGTTGCCATGGGAACCTTCAAAATGCGACGAATTTTGTCCGGGAGTGTTCTTTCTGGTCCCTTGAATATTCGTCATGAAACTTTACTAATTTATTGATTAGTATCTGTCATTGTGCGGGTTGCATTTAAAAATTGCAAATTTTGAATAGTTTCCATGGAAACAGTGGGAAAGTGAAAATTCTTTAACTTTGATTTTTAAATCAAAGTACTGATAGGATTTGATGGTTTTTCCAAGCCTAGCTAATGGGTACTGTTTTATTGATGAGAAAAAATGAAAGTTTTGTCTGGTTCGGGGTAACATAAGCTATTGCTTGCAATAGCAGTCTTTCTAGTTTTCCTTGTCATTTGTCATTTTCAAAAATATTTTGTTAAAAAACATTCTGATTGTACACACAAGTACTCTGAGTGATTGTATACTGTTTAACGTTCTTGGCCAGAATATTTCACTGATATGGAGACGTCACCAATGCCGGTGAAGGGCTACAAATTTAGGCCTATGCTCGGCACTTACGGCCTTTGAGTAGGGAGGGATCTTTATCGTGCCACTCCTGCTGTGACACGGGGCCTCGGTTTATATTGTCTTATCCGAGGACCGCCCCATTTAATCGCCTTTTACGACAAGCAAGGGGGTACTGAGGACCTATTCCAACCCGGATCCCCACGGGGCCAAAAGTACTCTGAAGTTGACACTTGAGTTTCTGATTGATAATTTCTATGTTGTTCTTGGAGACAACGTCTGCCAACAATCTATTGGAATTTCCATGGGTACAAATTGCGCCCTGTTAGTAGATTTCAACTCAACAGTAAGATATATCGACGATGTATTGTCAATTAACAATTGTAATTTCCATTCTTATGTAGATGCGATACATCCTTGTGAGCTGAAGATAAAAGATATTATAACGAATGACACATCTGTTTCATATTTGGATAATTTACTTGAAAAAGATATTTATGGTTATCTGACAACCAAGCTCTATAATAAAGGTGATGACTTTAACTTTACTATCGTCAACTTCCCTTATATACAGCTGAACGCACTTTTTAATCTCACATGCTTTTTCGCGTAAATTAAGGTCACATCCGTTTTGCAAGAAAATTAATATTACCCACCCACCCCAAAAAATTTAGAAATATAAATCAAGAAAAAAAGGAAAGAAAGAAAGAAAAAAAGAAAAGAAATAGAAAGTTGACGAGATTTTACCGGAAACATCAGAGCTGTACGTATACAGTTTTGTTTAGAATAACTCTGAAGCTGCTTCCAGTAAGGCATGAAGATGAAACTGTCCATAATTCATAAATATTATGGTAAGCTTTTACTTTTTTTTTATTAAGAGTTGTTTATATTGAACTACATGTAGGCTACTAGCCAAATGTTTGATTCTTAGGCTGAGTCATACACGACGATTTTGAAAAAGGTCGTTTCACGTGTAACACAAATACATGTGGAAGGCTGGTTGTTACAATGTATCATGAACATTGGCTAAAATATACAGTAATTTATTGACGGTGTGACCGTTGTAGCGAGCGCAGCTATATAGTACAAACTTTATGCTCTGAGTTCAAACACAAAACGAGGGGGGGGGGCTTTTCTTTTTAATTCTCAAGCCATGAATAGATATATAACATACAGATTGAGTACAAAATTTATAAGAAGCCTTGTGATCTGAACAAACTTTGTTTATCAAATATTCAGTTCATGAAAGGGTTAGGCGGTAGAACAAGCACTGCAGCTATTTGAGTTTTTTGCATATATTTTATAAAACACAGAGGGGCCTATTATACTATATTTATCACATAAACGTCACGTTTCAAAACTACACGTGGGGGTGGTTATGTACGTGATTATCAATTTCATTAGATACAAATACCCCAAACTATGCTTAAACTCTCAAGTTTGTGAACGGCACGGTGTAGGGGAGGGGTCTACCATTGAGTTTTATCTTCAGAGAGACAGTCAGCTTTTAATATTCCTTTTAAAAGGGGTGAGTCCAATTTCACTTTTTTTCTTTCTTTTTTTTACAATTTGTAGGAAAAAAACAGGTTGGGGTGGTTCCCTACCCTCCCCCATGTAATGTACATGTATATTTTTAAAGTAAAATAAATTCTAGATAGGCCTTCATGTGCGGCCTTTCATACCCCTTCCCCCATTTTTTGGTTATGTGTGCCTACGAAATAAAAAAAATGTATTATCAAAATTGTATATCCTTGTAGCAAAGAGAGAATTATAACTGAAAATTAGTGTTAGTAATATGCCTCTGCTGGTGGACTTTTAGTCCCCGAGGGTATTCATAGGCCCAGTTTCGTCTAGTACTCCAGTGCTAGCATGAAACGGATATATAAATTTTAATGTGATAAATTTTAGAAATAAAGGACGTATCTCCCTCAGGCATAGCTCTGGTCCTTGTTCGGATTTTGGCTCATGTTCGGCACTTTCGATACATGCTCGTAGCTCTTTATCTTTTTTAAGATTTCCAATAGTTTTGGTTATAGTTATATTACCGTTAGGGGACTTTATTTTGCTAGTTTTGGGGAAAAAGTTATTAATTTTATCATATAGACTATATATTACTTACCATGATTGCCTATTCCACTTTCCCGTCTACAATTTATTTGATGTTATTTGAAAATGTAAACGTAGTATATCTCCGTTTACCGCTGAATATATCAAGTTTAAAAAGTTTGTCCGCAGGATGGATCTAGGCAGCAATTCTTCTCAGTTTTGTACAAAAACTTGAGACGCGCCGCGACAAAGGGATGGTAGCACCTGAAATTCAGCGCAGCATTATACCATTAACCTCTAGAAAAATATGCAATCCCTCAAAATTTGTGCAATGACTTTCAAAGAAATAGATCTAGAATTGACCGGGTATCAGAGCTATTGTATCCTTCAGGTGTCTCTTCTTGTCTCAAGCCGATATAACAGTGTTATGGCGATGGAAATTGTTTTTATCGCAGCATTTCAAACATTCTCTTTGGAACAGAAGAATATCACGTCGAGTGCAGAGTAAGAACGTCCTTGGAGCTAGTTTTAAACCAAAACACTTACCTGAACAATAAAGATTTGCAGGACATGTCCTCGTCCAGTGTAGATAAATTGCTAGAAAATATTATCCAGACATCGGTAAGTACTGCGGATTCGAACAATACCGTGGTATACCAAACAGAAGTCATGAGGACAACTGATATTGGTACTTATATTTCAATCTTACACATATATGCTGCATCCAATGCCTTTGAATTCAAAATCAGAAGCATATTTCCAGAAGTCTCAAATGTAGCAATCAGCAGAAATTTACTTAATCAAGTAATCAAGCCTTTGAAAGCACACACCGATGAAGAGATCTGCATAATGTGGACACATACAAAGAACTCCCAGTTACAGTCATGGTCACCTAATCATTTTGTGCCATGCATAGAGATAGAGAGGTGCCCAGAAAGTAATGCAAAGAAAATGCGATTTAATATTTTACCGTCGTCCACGACATCCAAAACGACAGAGACAATACAAGAAAACTACGAACAGCAGACAACAGAAACAAACGATGCAAAACCCAGCTTAGTGTTCATGTGTGACGACCAGTCTGACGAAATGATGCCCATAGAAAGTGATCAGAACAAAGGTGATGATATAGAAATCAACGAAGGAAATACTCCAATACATGTCTCTGGTCAAACCCCACTAACCAATACCTTTACAGATAACAGAGAAAATCAGTACCCTCCTTCTTGACACCGAAAGATGTCGGGAATATATTGCATGGATCGGTTGACAAAAACAGATTGACATCCCATGAAAAGCTGGAATACATAAACAATCATTTCATTCCAGGGCCAGGATACAAAGATTTTCTAGCTCAAACGGTCGTTAGGGGGAAAACAAACAAGTAAAACACCTCGTTTTTTAAACTTTCTGGTTAGAAAATACAGATGGTTGGTTTACAGTCCTGCTGCAAGGGGTGGAATGTGTAAATATTGTGTGTTATTTTCCACTTAATGACAAACGAAAGTATCAAGGACCATTTGTTACAAAACCTTTTACAAACTTTACAAAAGCCACAGGGAAAGATGGTGCACTGGAAAATCATGCGAATCTCTAATACCACAGGGATTCCATTCTGTTAGGATTGAATCTCAAAGAAAAGATAGAATGTCCAAAACAAGCTGTTGACGTGATTCTTAACATGAAGAAGAAAGAGAATTACGAGACAAATTTGCAAATTCTCTAGTGCATTGTAAAGGCTGTGATATTATGTGGCAAACAAAATCTTCCTTTGTGAGGTCACAGAGATGATCAAACATCGGGTAACACAAATAAAGGAACGTTTTTGGCCATACTTGAACTGATTGCAGAGCATGACACAATTTTAAGGAATCATTTATAAAACGTAAAACGAAATGCTCGGTATACATCTAAAACAATACAGAATGAGATACTTGAAATTCTTGGCGACTACATCCGTGCAGAAACAACAGCCTCACTGCAAGAGGGAAACAGCTTCTTTTCGATAATTGCAGATGAAGTTACTGACGCATATTCCAATCAAGAGATTCTTGCATTATGTCTCAGACTGCTAGACGGCAATCAAGTTAAAGAATTCTTATTTGATTTCATATATATTGAAAGAACGGATGGTGAATCGATTGCCAATGCCATCATAAATTCCCTTCAGAACAGAAACATCGACATAAATAAAGTTAGAGTCCAGTTTTATGATGGCGCTGCTGCCATGTCATCGCAGAGGTGTGGGGTTCAAGCAAGGATAAAGCTTCATTCTCCAAAGGCATTGTATATGCATTGCAATAGTCATGTTCTTAAAGTGTCTATTGCGAGCGCATGCAGAATCCCTGTAATTAGAAATGCTATTGACATTATCAATGCCACCTACCTTTTTTGACAACTCGCCTAAGAGGCAGAGATTTTTGGAGATAATACTTGATGCATATCCACCTGAAACAAAACGAAAGCGACTTGTTGGTTTGTGCAAGACCCGCTGGGTTGAAAGGCACACAAGCTTGGAAACTTTTACGGAGATGTATGAGTACATAATCCCCTGTTTTGAAGCAATATTGTTCAATGAGCATGCAAATATATATAAGGAGGGAGAAAAGGTCTTTTCATGGGACAGAGAAACAAGAACAAAAGCACAGGGTCTTCTATCAAGTCTGAAAAATTTCACAAATATACTTGCCATTATTGTTGCAAGAAACGAACTGCATACTGTCAAACCTATGGCGTCAAAACTTCAGAAGAGAGATTTTGATGTTTACCAGGCCTACACATTAATCGACGAGACGCGAAACAAAATCAGTTGTTTGAGAGAGGACATTGATGCTCAATTTTCAGAATGGTATGAGGAAGCAGTACTCGTGGCTGAAAAGATAGGGTCCACAGTTGAAGCTCCGAGAACATCAAAACTTGCTATACACAGAGCAAACGCTCCTAATGAATCCACAAAAGAATATTACCTTCGTAATCTAGCAATACCATTTATTGATTGTCTAAATGGGGAGTTCAACGAAAGATTCAATCCCAACAATAGAATGGGAAAAGAAATCCTTGCCCTTCTTCCAGCAGCCATTCGTGGCGAAAATGACATCAAGTCCCTCGTTCAAAATTTGATCTTTTGGAATGATGACCTACCAAATCCATGTGCTCTTCGAAACGAAGTCATCGATTTGAAGATGTTCTGGGAGAGTAAACAGGTAGATTTGACAGAAATCAGTTTACGCATTTACGCATTGAAGCAAGCAGACATTGATGTGTTCCCAAACATCCGTACACTTCTGAAAATCAATGACAGATGAACGATTGACTGGCCTTGCACTACTTAATATGAACACTGGGTTGAAAATTGACGTTATGGAAGTTTGCAAGAGATTTATTTCGATGCATAACAGGAAAATGTTTCATCCAAGTGTGTTGTTTGAAAATTAGTGGCATTGTATTCAACACGATTAAAATATGTCTTGAGAATATTTTGCAGTCATTAAATATTGATGGAGACCATATCTACAAAAATTATGAGTTATCATCAGTATTGTCATGACAGTTACACGAAACATGCCCTATTGGCCCTCTGTATACTTATATATTTGAAAATTAATAGAAATTAAATGGTAAAAAAACACCAAGTAGACATTTTCTTTAGATCATTTACATGTACACAAACAAAGTGGGGTGAAAATTGGGAGCGGTAGATGTTGCAAACAGTACCTAATAGGTCAAAATGTTGGACCCCTCCCCCTTTTACAAATTCCTGGATCCGCCTTTGCTTGTCAGCAAAAAAAATTATCATAGAGAAAAAATCTGACTGATGTTTTTCATACTAATTGTTAGTTCAATTATTTAATTATTTATACAATCATTGAATTGACGATAGGGCTGAGTATTGGCCAGAGATTTCGTATTGCAATATATTGCGAAATTTTAAATTGCATTGCGATATGTATTGAAATATTTTCATTAAAAATTGTAATGGTATTTTCCATATTATATTAACTTTACTTTACATGAAGAATGTACATAGCTATGAAAAATATCAAAAAGAAAAAAGAATCGTATAGTTTTTATGAAAGTTATGCTGTCAAACACACCTATAAAAAGCTTGGCTTTATAAAAAACTTTTCTTAAATCTAATTTATATTTAATGATAAAATTCCTTTCTTTAGGTATCTGGCCGGTATATCGATAAATACCAAAACGTATTGCGATAAGATATTTTTGTCACTGTATTGCAATATGCCGAAATATAGATATTTTTCCGAACTTTAATTTACGACGAATTTTTCCGATATTTCCCGATCATGACAAGGAGAACAAGGGGGTATCTTTGTCTCCAGTGAATGTGGTTCTTTAATGACTTCTCAGACTTTGACTTTCATAGATATATATAGACGTTGTATTATAAATTAACAATATATGTCAATTCGAACTAAAAAAAAAACACCTTAAAATCTGCCACATCTGTTTCTTACCTGAAGGTTTCACTGACAATAGACGAGAAAGGTCAACTTGCAACTAAATTGTATCACAAACCAAATGATTACAGCTTTTCAAGCGTCAACTTTTCTTATTTATGTAATGATATTCCGCTAACACTTGCATGAACTGTTGTCTTTTGGGCGGAAATGAGAAACTTTTTGAAGTGAATTTCTCCGTACTTTGCATATAGATTAATAATCATATGTTATTTTGTATATTATATTTATGATTTAATATTATATTTAAATATAATTTATATCAAACAAAAATATTGGAATATCGCATGTACATCATGTACATGACCCAGCTATATTTAAGGAATAAGTTTAGTAGTTACCTCTTTTATACGGTGTAAACTGGGTTTGGGCACCTTACGCTTTATAAACCGCGAAACGGTTTATTAAAAAGCGTAAACTGTTCCAACCCAGTTTATACCGTATAAAATAGGTAGCCATTAAATACATCCCTTATAAATTTATTTTCATTCATTTGGTGTAAGAAAAAAAATATGATTGACCTTAAAAAACGACTTTTGTACAAAACTGAAATGTAACGTCAGGCGGATTGATACGTTTTTGACGCAAGTCATTGTGACGTAGGCAACCCATTTTATACGATATATAGTATTTTTTTATCCAATCAAATACAGCGTTACAACCAGAATTAAATTATATACACGTACAAAAAGTTTTCTTTAATTTCACATTCATGTACATTTGTCATGTCGCTGTGTGACGCAGTGGTTATAGCATGTGTACTAGAGTCGCGGAGAAAGGAGTTGTCAATAACCCTTACATCGCGGATGCGAATGCTACTGTGGAACGTGGGAACCGCTCCTTCGTATGAGACTGTATAAACCGAGATCCCGTTTCGCAGTAGAAGCTGGCATAAAAAAAAGATCCCTCACTGCTCAATGGCCGTAAGTGTTGAGTATAGGAGAAAATTTGCAGCTCTCCACTGCCCATGAGTGAAAAATTTTCGAAAGGGACGTTAAAGAACAAACAAACAAAAATTTTTGTCATTTATTTAGAAGCCCATATGGTATTTACAAGTCTGCAGAAAGAAACCAACCATGTTGATACTAAATGTGGTTATCTGAGCGTGATTTCGAATTAAACTTACTTTTATCAATGAGAATCAAGAACAAGAGGCCCATGGGCCACAAGGCTCACCTAAGTAACTTTGCATTTCTTCACAAAACTTTGCCCCCTTGTAATACCTATTGCGGCCCAACCCTTTTCCCGGAGGTCATGATTTAAACAGTTTAGAATCTATACTACCGAAGAATGCTTTCACACTAATTTAGTATTTTTAGCTCAAAGGTTCTTGAGAAGATTTTTAAAGATTTTTCTTAAGTATATCACTATGAAACTTTCAGTTTTTCTCGCTCAGTGGTTCTTTAGAAGATATTTTAATGATCTTGTCAAGTTTTTGAATTCCTTGATTATCTCCCCTTGTAAGGTAGCTTGGCCTTTCATTTTCACAATTAAAACTTCTTTTACCCACGGATACTTAGTGCCAATTTTGGCTTAAATTTGCCAATAAGTTCTTGGGAAGAATTTTAAAAAATGAAAAGTTAACAGACGGACAGCTAGACGGATGGGCAAATTACGGACAATGAGTAATCAGAAAAACTTACTTAAGTTTTCTGGTTGGGTGAGTTAAAAAGCAGCAAAACATTCATATAGAAGCATGATGTTACAAAAACAAATCACCCTACAACATCTAAAACTATTCATGGAATCAAACTAACAAATACGAATAAGGTTTATATGGTATGAAAAACAGATCATGATAAAACATTAAAAATAAAAGAAAACTATTTATCATAAAAGAAAAAATCGTAATCTTTAGACTCGTTTTGTCATGATTTTTTTTTTCCTAAACTGTATCTTTCTTATGCATCAATTATGAGCTTTTGTATATATCAAATTCAACACAATAAATATAATTTAAGATGAATTTTAAACTTGCAATTCTTTGTAATCATCTTAATTCGTGGGAGTCAATGTTCGTGCGTGAGTAAAATTTGGTTTGTTCGTGGGGACGTTATTTCGTAGGTAGGTCGTAAATTCAGAAGATTAAATAAATAGAGACATTTGTATTGACAAAGATTATTTTGTTCGTAGGGGTGTAATTTCGTGGATAAAAGTGCCATAACGAAATCTACGAAAATTGGCTCCCCACGATTAATGATGATTCCTGTACTTTTTAGGGATTTGTGAAAATTTCGAATTTCGATTTTTTTTTTTTTTTTGGAAACCCAACTTGAACTCGTTAATCAAATACATGTATTAATTTTTTAAAATACAAAAAAACTGTAAATATAATTGTTATCAAACCTTAAATATTCTGGTATCAATACAGTAAGCATAAACTAATTACAAGTCTTGTATGGTCAGAATATAATTCTTTTAGCCGTTGAAGTGTCTACAATACATAGCATTTTTATACACAAAAATCATATAAAAGTAAAAGAAAAAACAACCAGTTTTGTTATCAAATGGAATTTGATGACTTTGGTTCGCCGGCATATTAGTTTAATACCTCTTTAGAGAAAAGCTATAACAATTAAACTCGATCTTACAAAGTCCCATTGAAGTTTCAAATAATGCAGTGCACGTGAGTAAACGATAAAAACATGTCGTTCGACACAATGGAAGGATTTTTAAAGCGAGTGATTATGCATCTGGTGTGGAAAGTCTCAAAGCTGACTTCAGATTACTTATCTCTCATCACTCATTTCTGACAGGGCGTCGTCAAGAATCTTCAAAATACGTTCATCCTTTGTTTGTTCTCTGTCCTTTCTGATACTATTCTCAGTTATTTTGAGGGCTGTTCTATACCTCTCAGTAACAAGGGTTTTTATGAGTTCTATATTTAAATGATCGATTGCTATATTTAGAATAGAGTATCCTTTTTTTGTTCTGGCTGAAAGTTCCATTTCACGATCTAGGAACATCTCAATTATATCCACCTCACTACCATCGCCTTTACTCTCAACAGCAAGATAATGAGCAGCGGTCCAGCCATGTGTTTTTGTCTCCTGATCTAAAAGTTTCCTGTTGCATTCGTAAAACCTTTCGGTTACATACTTGCAGATTTCCACGCGTTTATGGATGCATGCAAGGTGAAGTAGTGTTTTTCCTTCATCTGTCAGAGACTCGAAGTCAATTCTATTAGTTTTTAGCAATTCTTCGAGAATATCTAAATCGCCTCCTTTTGCGGCAAAGTGTATAGCATTCCATCCTTTGTCATCTTTGCAGTTCAAGAGTGATATGAAATATTCGATAAAGTAAGAAACAACATCTTTACTGCCATATTCACATGCAATATGCAGAGAAGTTTTACTCCCGTACGTTTTGGATTTGAGCAGTTGTTCGTGTTTGTTTTTCAGAAGTTGCATAACCTCCACATTATTACACATTGCAGCATAATGAGCAATGTTCCAACCACTTGCATCCACCTTTTCTATATCAATTTCTTTTTCATTTTCTATAACATGTCTACAGAAATCATTTTCCTTTTTCATGCATGCAATGTCTAAAATGCCTAGACCATTCTTTGTTAACTTCGTCAAATCAACATAAGCTTCCTTCAAAACTTCAAGGATCCTTAAATCTCCATTCCATGCAATCCAGTGAAATGGCTCAAATTTACCCGTCCTAATAGAAGCATTTTTGTTTTCTTCCATTGAACTTGATTGATCTACTCCTTCCGTGCTTTTTATAAATGTTTTCCCGTGTTGTGTAATAAGATATTCGCTCATATCTTTTCGCTTATATCTTATAGCAAAATGCAGTGCATTTTGACCCTGGTGACTTTCGTTTTGAAGTCTTGCTTCTGGATCAGTTTTTAAAATTGTTTTAAGTATGGTGATTGATCCCCCTTGAGCTGCATAATGCAATAACGTACATCCATGTACATCATATTGATGAAATATTTCATTTTTCTTTTTTGGTATTACCTTAGATTCAACGAGATAATTAAAACCAACATATACGCCATTGAGACATTGTCTTTTTAAGAGATCAAATAGCTGTGCATCTTCTACTGTGAAATCGACAAAAATGTATCTGCCTATGTCATCTGTAAAAATATAAATCAAAATCATATTTGTAGAAAATTAATTAGTGGAGTAGGCATATAGAATATGAAGTCACCATCTTCTTTGGTTCAAACGTTATCATGGTTATGGCAAAAGTTCAAAATAGACATATTAGCATAAAATCACAGTCGAGGTCACAAGGTCATTGACCTTTGGTGTCACATGAAAGAGCTTAATTAGTAGAGTATGCATTCAAAATATGAAATCTCTTTTCTTTAGGTTCCAAATTTATGGTGAAGGTTAAAGTTGACAACAGACAAACAGAACGATAGGGCAAAAACAATATACATGTACGCTCCGGATCTATCCGGGTGCACGATAAAGAGTGGTGAAATGTCAAACTAAGATTTACATATGTACATATAAGAAAATACAAGGACATGCAGCTATGATTAGGCAAGGGAGAGATACATGTAGCATGACAAAGCTGCCTAATTTTATCTTAAATATTGAACACGTTTCAAAAAGAAAAGAAAAGAAACCTTAGGAAGTTTCATTAAATACATCTGTTTGCGATTGAAACGTATTGAGAAATCCACACTGTATTACATTTAATAAATCCTGAATGTTTAAGTAAGAGGTAATAAATGCATCTTTTTAAAAATATATACATACACGTAGTCACACAACGGTTATATTTAAATTTTCTGATAAAAGGCATAAATAGCATAGGTATTATTTTATGTATCAAAAAGGTTTTATAACTATCTTGAACTCAGTAAATCTAAATTTATAATTGTACATTATAAAACTTTTGAATTTGTTCATTATTAAAACGACAGTTACTTGCAATGCCATGATCTCTCTTCAGTGAGAGTTTGTCCATATATTTTTCTCCCTTGTTTAGTTTTATCAAGCAAAAATTAACGATGTACATGTAGATACCTTCCATGTTTAAATGATCCGATCTCATGTTTTCACTTTCTGAGTTTATTCTCCCTGCAAAATGAATATTCGTAAGAAAAGCAATATATAGAAACAGTGGAATAATCGCATTTTATTAAGAAATTAAAGGACAAGGTATGGTTTCGACTGAATCTGACCCCTTAAACATGTATGTACATGTAGTAAAAATCAAAAAACACAGTTAAAATCATTATAGTCATTATAGAACTGTAACTAAAAGTGTAACTTGTTTTAAACAAGCACAAATTTTGAATTAGAACTAAGACGGAGGGCAAAATGGGTGCAGATATTAGTTCGTTTTTTCAGAATTTTTTCAGTTCTGCTGAAATTTCGTCAAATTTAAGAAACTTTTAAATTCGGAAAAAAGAGCACAAGCTTGCCAATCTGAGATTTTAATACACAAGATGTATCTGATACTAGAGTATGAAATATATAAATTTTGTAGATAGGGAAATTTGTGCTCTATGTTTTCTAAAGCAAAAATATGATGCAAAATCGATGAAGATTTGCATAGAAATGACGTATTCCCCGATCTTCCTCTGAATTACTTATATCATGTAGCTTAGATCGAACAAGTACTCAATTTGTGGCAAAGGAGATAAGAGAATTTTATTGAGAAACTGTTGCGTAATTATAAAAGTCACCCAAAGCTCGGGACAAAAAGGGGTCTTAGTGTATCCTGTCCTTTGCTAAAATTGTGAACAAAATTAAAACCTTACTCTTAAGAAGTGGATTTTCTTCATAAGTCAAGTTTTGCTTTTTTTTCCCTGAAAAAAAATTCCAGTAATTAGTACATATACACATGTTTACATGTACAATGACTTCGTTGACAGATTTAAAAAATGTCATGAAAAGGGTAAAGAAAACCAACAATAATCAATCTTAAATAAAAATATTAACAATACAAAACTGTGAAAAAGGCACCCCTGAAAGCTTAAGAGGTTAGATCAGATGCCTAGGAGGAGTAAGTATCCCCCGTAGACCGGTCATGCCACCGAGAGGCTTCCATATTGATCAGATAAACAGAACAACCCGTAGTAAAATTCAGCCTAAAATCAAAGGACTTACATGTCTGAAGGAAGTAAGCCTAAATACGACCCAATGATAGGTCAAATTTGCTAACAGTCATGTTATAGACATTATCAAATACATTACAGTGATCAATTTTCAAAGGTAACTGACAAGAGGGAATAGCTTCGCTCAGTAAAATACAAATAAAAAGAGCCTTGACTACATGCACATGTAGGACTACAACACTTGATGGTCCGGATGTTCAAAATTCTGGTAAAATACCCTTGTGTATAAACTTAAGACTTTTACTCTGATTGCCTCCAATATGCCAAGGAACAGAGAAGATTTTAACTACAGATTTGACACATCTCTATCCTAATACCAGAATCCATGGCCCAGGGTCATGAAATTTACAAATTTGAAAGAGGTACCCTCATCATGTCTACTATGCAATAAGTTGAAGATTTTCAAATAATTCCCACATTTTTTTACTATACTATCATAGAGCACACACCCCTCGGAGAAACATTAGAACCCCTGAAACAACAAGTTTAAAAAAATATATAAAAGCGCCCTTGCTCATCAAAATAAACACTGATTTTGTTTCTTTACTTTACAACCAGGAGTAGAAAAATTATTTTGAAAGAAATTATGCATTTTCTCGATATAATCAATAGACCCCCCCCCCATCATGATCAGAACCCCTAACCCTTGGATCATGAATATCAAAATTTTGAATATCGCATTTCTGCTTATCCACCATGTTCCCTTTGATTAAATACTAGTAATAACCAAGGGCAGGGGAAAATAATTTCAAACAAATAATGCATTTTCACTATATAATCTGATATATATTGATTAAATCAATAGAGCCCCACCCTTACATGAGAACGCCTGACCCAGCGGCCTTAAAATTCACAATGGTGGAAGAGGCAGACATGGTCAACATAACTATTTACTTCAGTTAATTTATTCAATACCCATGAGCAAAGAAGATTTAATGTACTATCAGAGCCCCACCTTTACACCAGAACTCCTGACCCTGAGGCCATGATGAGGCATTTTTGCTCATCATCACTATGTACTAAGTTAGCTTGTTCAATACCCAGGAGCAGAGGAGGACTTGTCAAAGAATTAAGGCATTTTCACTGTATAATCGGTAAGTATGTGCCGGATGCTTATTACAATAATGTCAAATGTAGAAGATTTTTAAAGATTGCATTAACCAGGGGGATAGGGACCATGACATTCAATATTGTTTTTCCCCTTTAATCATAGATACTATATGCCAAAATTGGTTTAAAGAGCAAGAGCCATCTTATGCATAAAATAGCCCTGTACTTATATCAATTTATTAACTATCACCCTCTTTCCCATTTCATATATCAAAATGAAGTAGACATTTGGTGCTTTCATTTTCTATAATAAATTTCGTTATGAGAATCCAAAAAACAGATCTGAGAAATTGCAATGTTTTTGAAATTTGCAGAAAACATGCGTATTTGACTACCTTCAGCAGAGAATTAAAATATGAGCACAGTCCACAGTCGAAAAAATAAATTAAACATGTTTTTTGATCTTCAGAAACAGAGTTTTCATTATGTATTCGCATATTTTGAATCAGAGGTTGTGCTCTATAAGAAATATTGAAAAAAATGCTTCAACCGGTCATTTTCAAAGGAATTTACAGAATATGAGATATACGACGCATTTAATGACGTCATGATGCATCGAATAGATGGGAAATTACGTCACGATTAATTAATACGTGGTCACCAACACTCCAAGGGATAAATACTGTATTTTCAAGCTAAACTGAACGGTTTCGATTTTTCAGAAATTCTCAGGGCCAAATTAGGTCCAAAGTGGTTCATGCTCTTTGTTTAGCTGAAAATGTTTAAGGCACGACGGACGATAGGCAAAACACAACGTAGGACGAGAACGTAACGGATAGGAATAGGTCACATGTCACCTGAGTGACTCGGGTGACTTAAAAATATACTCACGTTTTTGTTGTTTGTTGTAGCAGAAATGAATTATTTTGACAAGAACGCACATAATGGTCAATATTGATAAAACGGAAAATGCCGCAATATAGCCAGTGCAAAGGCATTCATCTTGTCTACCCTGTTTCATTGCTCTTTGTCTGTAAATATTACAAAAACATTTTTAAAAAACAATATAGGAAAACCATTTTAAAGAGATATACATGCAGGAATATTGAAAACTGAAAGAAATACCTAGTTGATTTAACTAGTGTGCTTCGTAAAGCGTAAAAAGTGTGTCGTGTAAGTAATTGATTAAATTTTTTTTAAAGTCGGACTATTTATACACATAACATAGGACATGAGCTTTAAAGCTCTTTTACCGACTAGAGACATAGAAAAAAAATTAGCACAAATAAAACTCGGATATTACACATCATATTATTATGCTGACTGTTGTTATTGTTTATGCGGCAACCCATTTGATTTTTTCCTGAAAATAATGGTGGTAACACAGCGCACTTGCAAAAACTCATTGAAAATCTTCATGTTAAAATTAGTTGCATGCTTAGTTATTTTGGTTACTAGTATTTTCTCTAAATAAGTCAAAATTTTCTGTCCCAAAGATACTCATATTTATTTTCTGTTTTGTTAGTAAGACTGATTTGTTTACAGACGTGGATTCTCATTGATAATTTTCTTTTACATCCTTCAATCAAGCGCTATATAAAAAAGCGTCTTAATGACCCCCTGATATCAATTCATCTAACGATCTGTATGTAGGCTAATTAGTTTGAAACTTTGTTGTACACATTTATCTAAGATTCCTTAGAATAAATATAACTGTTTTCAAATAATATTTGTCTATTTTCTCCTTCTTGTGTCAATTGTATAAATTAAGTTTATATATTTAATAAAATTCTCCCAATCAGTGATCGTCTCTGTGGCGTAATCGATAAGGCATCGGACTGGCAACCTCATGGTCGTGAGTTCGATTCCCGGTGTGTGCATTGATGAATTTTATTCAGAAAATAAGGCCGTGCACTATTTCGGCATAGTATGCTTACGCTATATAAATCCTTAGACCACTATGCGAGAATAGTAGGGTATGGGTTATATAGAGACAATCTGACAGGAAGCATAATAATTATATAATAGTGTTGCATTATGCATGTACTATGCCTAAATAGTAGGCAAGGTTTGACACATGGTGCACGAGCTGGATATGCATGTACTATGCCTAAATAGTAGGCAGGGTTTGACACATAGTGCACTCGCCTCCGGCTCGTGCACCATGTGTCAAACCTTGCCTACTATTTAGGCATAGTACATGCACAATGCAACACTATTATATAAATAGATACACTGTAGTGCAGTTAATTTATCTTCTAGTTCCAAAGTGAAATGTTCATCATTAAAATTTTTAAAACTTCTAAACATTTTTTCTTTGTTTCACTTTCTCTAATTTTAATATTTACCCGAACAGAAATAAAAGTATGACAGTCACTATTACCACTTCCAAAATTACATACTTTACCACGTTTATTATTTTCGTTGGTTATAATAACATCTAAAAGATATAGTTTCCCAATCTTAGTGAAACATGTTGCTTTTTAAACCATATATTTGACATCATGTGTATCAAATTTGCCACATATTACAGAGCTTTCATTTTTGTCAGGCACGCTAAAAGTTAAACTTACTGCTACATCAGACGTTGTCTTCCATCTGAGGTGGCTTGTAAGCACCAACAAAGAACCATTTATGACCATTTAATGTTACCTCTATGCCCACTGACTCTATGTCGTTGAATTCAAGGGTGGGTTTATGGTCTCCTGCTACGTCTGATCTTAAGTATGGTATCATACCTCCAACATACTTACGTTGATCGGCCCACAATCAGGTGAGTGAAATTAAGTGCAAAATACAGTAATTATTTCATTAAAAAATATTGAGAAAGTACTGAAATAAAGTTACTTTCGACAAGTCCTTATGCTACAATTTTATTAGATGAAACATTTAGTAAAACAATTGTTATACTTACTTTTTTCTATCAGTTCGTAGCTTAAGACAACTGATATCCGCTATGAAACAGTTCTCAAGTATATTAAAACAAGCTGGATCTGTAATTAAATGACAATTCAAAAAGTAATTCCAGATGCAAAATTATTTTTAAAAAGCTTTGAAAAAATTTTTACTGATATATATAACTTACAGTTATAGAGCTCGTTGCTGTTGTAGTCTTGATCAGGACAACCAAAAGAGAAATTTTTGCACTTGACATGGTTCAAAATACCAGTATAAGCAAGCTCAAGACAATTACCTGAAAATACGTGCTTGGTTTATTTTCACATTTTTTTGCAACACACAGGTATAAAAATCATATACTTCTATTAGTATTTAGAATCACCCTTTTACCTTTCTGGAAACGTTTAAATTTTCCGTCTGGGTAGCAAAACTCAATAAGAGATGAGAATGTCTTATCCGGGACACAGTGGTATCCATATGAATCATTGCAAAGTAGTCTGGCAGAGGCAGCATCCCATTCACGTTTGTCCCTTGGACATCTCTCAGTCGTATAAACAGGAAAAGAATAATCTGATAAGACGTCTTCCTAAACGATATTTATGTTTTTCAGATCAATTTTACTTTCTTTTAGAATTATCTTACTATAAAAAGTATATTGATCCAAAGAATAATATTTTTGTTTTAAAACAAAGGATTTTACAGACTACATCAGGTCAAACACCACACATTTAATAAATAAAATTTTAGTGCAGTAATTTATTTACCTTTGCTGTTAAAACTGCCTGAGCAAGACATATCAAAATAGTCAGTAGCAACATCTCCAAGTTTTCCTGAGAATTCCTGAAATTATTGACCTATTAGAAATGATTCAACGTGGGGAAAAATCAATTTTAGCTAGACAGTAACTCTTGTACATAATCCAGCCTTGCTTGTTTTGTTCTCGGTTTGTATAATTTATGTGATGTATGAAATTCACAACTGTGGGTTATGTTCACTTAAAAGTACTACCTGTAATCAATTAAAAGGGTATACATGTACCGGGTATAAATTTTCGAAAATACAGACGTCTCTTGCAGCTGTCTTTAATTCGACATTCAGATATCTACGTCGTTTTATCAATTAACAATACTCAGTGCCTTTATACATCTGCTTAAAAGGCTGTAGGGTACATGTATATAGTGATCGGGATGTCAGTCCGTCTGTCCGGCCGTCTGTTTGTTCGTTTGCCCGTCCGTCCGACTGTTGCGCATTGGGGTATTTCTTATCAACACTGATTGAAATTTAATGAGACTTTCACAGAATCTCTGTAACACGGTCACACTGTGACCTCCTATCTTAGTTTTGGGTCCGACACATTTTTAGGGGTTCCCACAGAAAAACATGGACACTGTCGTTTTCTCTATAATATCGAAGGAGGGTACCTCTTGAAGGGTACCTATCTCTTATCCACAACTCCTGTATACCATGACTAAAATTAAACGAGACTTTCACAGATTCTTTATCATATAATGTCATTATGCATCTAATATTTTACTTTCCCTTACTTATGTAGCAATATACCTTCATCACCTGCATACGGAGTATATATATCTCAGTTGATTCGATACGCAAGAGCATGCTGTACGTACAAACAATTTTACTCTAGTTCAATATATAAATAACATCGAAATAACGATACAAAATTTTCATGTACATCTCTTTCCTAGCCGTGTTGATATATGTTATGTCATTAGAAATACAAGGCTGATAAATTACTATGAAAATAAATAGAGAAAATGACAGAATTCACAGGTTTCGTCCACATAAATTTTATCACCTAATATCATTATAATAACTATACATTTTAGGAATCTTGATTTTTTTTCTGAAATTACGTGTTGAAAACCAATTGCAAATCGTACACGGACATTAAATATAGGGGAGGGGGGGGGGGGCAATGTATCTATATTGGGGTCATGCAGTCAATAAAAAAAATTAAAAAGATTATATACTGAGTGGGCAAATACTATAATTATGATTTGAGTACTTTTGCCCTTGACATTTGACTCTGTGACTTCACAATAAAATGGCATCTCGTCCTTTCTTATATGAGCAGATATCTTTCAATATTTTTTATTAATATACGTACTTTCGTTTTGCATACACTGGTATATATACCATAATATACATTACCAATTTATAATCGTTTTAATATGACTTGTTTGAAATTGGTGAACTATGAGAAATATATATCTTTTGTTCATATCCTCACAAAAAGTAATCAAATGTTAAATTAAAAACTTACCAATTTGTTGTTCCTCTAGAGATAATACCATGTTATTACGTAATTTACCTATGTATCATGTCCATACTTATCTACGTATTGTAAAACACATAGTTTAACCTTGAAGAACACGGATGATTGACAAACAATTGACAAGGAAGTCAGGGTACATTACAACTACAAATACTGGGGAAATGGAAATTTTTGATGCAATATTGCTTTCATTTTCTGCAAATGATAATTAAGTGTTGTTCCCTGCAACAAGTTTTTAAAAAAATATAAAAAGATCAGATTACTTATTGTTCTTTTGCAAAGTCTAAATAGCTTATTTTGTATTGTTTAGGAATTTTAAAAAAGAGTATTGTTTATAACATCATGTAATTTCTTAACTCTAAATTTCAAGTGGTCGTATTATTAGTTACATAGTCTTTTAGCGACAGGGTATGGGATGATACCTGGTTAGTAAATTTCATACCTGGCGAGGCGGAGCCGAGTCAGGTATGAAATTTACTAACCAGGTATCATCCCATACCTATCTACGTCACTAAATGACTTTTAACACGAATTTACACTAAAAATTTACGTTTCATCCGTAGTTTATAAATGGTTTTCTCTGCTAAATCCTTCATCGCGCTTTCCTTGCCTATTATTCACGTTTGTGTTTGTGACGTTATAAATCCAATATAGATTACAACTGACCGGGTATGGATTTAAATGACCGGGTATAAAAATCCACCGCCTTCACGTGACAGACTTCTACCAATCGTAAGCCAGGATTTCACGGAAAAATCAACAGAGGTGGGGTAAAAGTATATCCATGTCCCTACACATTTCTTATAGAACGTAGATATAATATTTTTTTTATTTCATGCTGACGCCTGTTATATTTATAATACTCATATATATTGATAAGACGAAGACGAGACTCCATTGAGTTGAGTATTTTTAATTAGGGAAGTACATGGATGCAGGACAAACATGTAGTATTTCTATATATATGTAATCAAAAATTAGTTTCATCGATATGTGTACTCGATACATACATATTCTAATGATTCATTAAAGACATTATAGGTTATGTCACAATTGTTTCATATTTAGATGTTTGACATGTGTTAAAGATTAGAGATTATAAGGGCAAACAAACGATTTAATTAATGACACAGAAGAGGGCCTAGCTTTAACATCGTAAATTTCTTTATGTAAAAATATATTCCACGTGTATATGTTGTTTTTTTTATCTCAAAACTACGCTAAATATATGCTAAAAAGGATACTCTTAGTAACTAATTCTTTAAAACTTTAAAACAGAAGCAAGCCTCTAACAGATAAGTTAAAGTCACAGGCATTTCAACAACCCCGTTGAATGAGGACATTTTGTAAATTGATTTTAAGATTGATAAATGTACATGTACATGTGTATTGACCTTGTGATCAATCGAGTGGCATGCTTGATAATTTGTCTAAATGCCGAAAGCGTTTATATATTAAATTGTTACACAAGCCAATCAATTGATCATTGTCATGGAATAAAAAAAAATCTGACAGTAATTCTTATATATATTTACATGCTCTTGCTAGATTCCACAAATCAACGTGCTCTAAAGCCCGCTTCTGTCTCTATTTGTCCCCCGAGTTCTTTTGACTGCGTTTTTCGATGAACAAGTAATTTAATGAAGAAATGAAGTATAATTACAATTTAGTAATTTTATCTAGGCCAAATACACTGGAAATGTAATTTTGTAGAAATGAAGTACATTTTACCATTTGATGTAAACAAAGACATGGGAAATGTAAATACAGCATAGTATCAAGTAAACAAATACTTACATTTAGAATAGAAGGTTCCGTGTTTTAATTTTTTATACAAATCTAAATTTTCCTAACTTTAGCAACAAAAATGTACAAATCATGATAGATGTCCGGGAAAGTTCCTTCCCTATAATATTTAACTTGCTCAATTTTGTTGTTGTTCATATATATATATATATATATATATATATATATATATATATATATATATATATATATATATATATATATATATATATATATATATATATCTATATCTATTGAAACAGAAAAAAAATTCACAGTGCTCGGTAGTTTACAGGTAAATGTTTTTTAAAAAAGAAACACGAAAACCTTTAGTTTAGCTTAAGCGCTTTCATTTCAAATCTTCAGAAGCTTTATAATACGTAACATAGCAACATAACGTCATAACGTCATAATAAGCGGAACATTACATACAAATGTGTATTGTGACGTCATAGTCAAACTTTGCGGGAAAACTGTAGAATGAAAATAATACATACAATTTTTACAACGATTATGCTCAATTGTTCAGTCTAGGTTTGAACACATGTATAAAATGTTTTTCTTTCTCACGTCTCTGAATATCACTTTCACTTGAAAGTTTGTAAAAAGGAAATATAGTGAATTGTTTATTTCCACAAGTATAATGTTCACTCAGAGGGATTTGCCGATATTCCGGAGAGTTAATATGTTGTCGGTGGACACGCACCCGGGCACGCAATTGATTGCTTGTTTCCCCGATATAAAATTCTTGGCATCCAGCACACGTTATTACATATATTACATTTTTAGTGGCACAAGACATGTTTGCATTGACTGTGAATTGTCTTCCATTAAAGTCATAAGTTGATCCTTCCATTATATGTGTACACGTCCCGCAACGCGCGTCTTCACACTTAGTCACTTTGTAACTATTCTTAAAATGGGACGAACACAGAATTCTTCTAAGATTTTTGGGCTGTCTTCTGCTGTTAATAAATTTTACATCTCTATATATTTGTTGTGTTGACCGGTCCGTTTTCAGAACGTTGTTAAGTTGGTGTACTACGGAGGTCAAATTATGATTCCTTGGATTGTGGGTATGCACAAACGGAATTATATCCGTTTTATTTTCCTGGGTATTTGTAGACAGTAATTCTGACCGTTCATATCCTTTGGCTTTCAATATCCCGTTATCTATCAGGTTTTGAGGATATCCCTGTTTTAAAAGGTATAACTTGAGTTCTTTCAGTCGGATATCTCTGGTGTTTTCGTCACTAACGATAGCACATAAACGTCTAGCCAGATTGTATGGAATTGCTGTTTTTGTGTGATGAGGGTGACAGGATCCAAAATGTAAGTACTGGTGGGTGTCAGTTGATTTGTAGAAAATATCCGTTGAAAGTTTGGTATCTTCTTTAATGACAAGAACGTCAAGGAAAGGTAATTCCATATCGCTGCTTTCCATGGTAAATTTAATGTTGGAATCTAAGTCGTTTAATAATTGGTGGAAAATTGATAATCTCTCAATGTTGTCATTCCACAGAATGAAGCAGTCATCTAAAAATCGTTTCCACTTTGATGTTATAGCTTCAGCGTCCTCTTCTCCCCATAGAGTGACAAGTCGTTGATGGAGTTTTTGCTCGAGGTATCCCAAAGTTAAGGTGGCATACGTGGGAGCCACTTTTGTTCCCATCGCTGTTCCTTTGGTTTGAATAAAATGCTCTATTCCGAAGGCAAATGTATTGTTTTGAAGTATAATTCTTAATCCTTCTAAGATGAATTCTTGCTCAAAACGATCCTGTAGTAAGTTTGGGTATCTATCAATCCAGTATTTAACCGCTTTTATACCCAAGTCCACGGGTATATTTGTGTATAAATTCACGACGTCGAATGACACGAGTTTCGTATTAGGTTGAATATGTTCTGGTAGGTGCTTGATAAAATCTATATCATCTCTTATAAAACTAGGAACCTTTTCACAATAAGGCTTTAATAAAATGTCTAACAAGTGACTCAGTCTTTGAGTTTTAGGCCCCCCTACGATTGGCCGAAAAGAGATTTTCCTATTTTTGACAGCAAATATATTCTCCTCTCTGAGCCTGTATGGCGTTTTTGATTTCTGATGACTTGTGTACTTTTGGTAATCCGTAAAATTGACTCTCTTTTGTTTCAAAGTTTGTGAGATAGTCTTTCTCCTTAGCAGTTATATCTCCCGAGGATGGCCCACTGACAAGTTGTTTTATCTTTGCTAAAGTTTTTGTCTCGTGATTTGCAATAATACTCCCATAGTAGTTAGGGTCCTGTAGCATATTCAAAATCTTACGTTCGTAATATGTTTTATTCATGATGACTACTCCGCCTCCTTTGTCGGCTTCTTTGATAACGATATTTTCGTCATTATGTAAGTCATTTAAAGCTTTTTGCTCTTCTTTTGTGAGATTAGATCTAATATTCTTCTTAATATTAGGTAGGTTTATATTATCTAGGGTTTCACATACCGTATCTAGAGTTCCATTTCTTCCTCGTTTTGGAATAAAGTGGGATTTATTTCTAACCAGGTCCTCTGGTTCCTCATTTTCACTATCTTCTGTTGATTCGTCGTTATCTTCGTAAAAGTATTCCCTTAGTCGTAGTCGCCTTGTATATTCCTTTACGTCCGTTTTAAGTTCTTGGTTATTCATACGTGGGGTGGGTGTATATTTCAAGCCTCTAGATAATAATTTTATCTCTGCTTTAGTTAATATCCTATCTGAAAGATTAAACACTTTAGGATCAACTGCTATTGATTCCTTGGTTTTATTTGTTTCCTCAACATCAACTAAATTTGCGCTGTTTGTTGATATAATTGTGGTATGTGCCTCTGTCCTTGGTTGGGTTTGCCGCCTCCTAAAAAATAGTGCCGCACACCACGTCCGATGATATATATATATATTTAAGTTTACTTAAAAATTTTTATTGTAATCAATAAGTGTCCTCCTTGAATGTGAAAGTCTGAAATACTGTATAACTGTGCTTTGTAATGTTAATTTTGTTCCATGTCTTACTGTGGTAGTAGAGGCAGAGATTGACCAATCAAAATCTGACCAATCAAAATCTAACAAATGAAATTCTGACCATGCGGTACGTTACTCTGCCTTTAATCTATCAAAATTGTTTCAAAGTAACCGGGGTATCAAAATACTTATTGCATTAATATATATATATATATATATATATATATATATATATATATATATATATATATATATATATATATATATATATATATATATATATATATATACATATTTTGAAATATTTTCTTCAATTTCCAGTGAAATATCATGATTAAGACCGGTATGTTATTACGGTATTTCACACAAAAAACTAATTTGAAAAAAAATCACTGAAAATGGTTGAAAGAACAACAAATTTCGAGTAGCGTATGATTTGCACACACTTGCAATTTCACAAGGAAATCTTTATCCCTAATGTCTGAGAAAACTACAAATTTTGTTGAGTATTTAAGCAAATTATTAAAACAGTTACTATAATCCAAACAATTCAGGAAAGAAGTGTGAGAAACTAAAACAAACTCACCGGTCTTGTCAATCTGTGTTTCCGTGATGAGTGCTGAGTGTTACAATTGAACACATCTAATGAAACGTAAACATTAGCAAACCTCGCTTTGCGTGTTCAATTTGTTAAACTTTTGTTTATTATAATAAAATTTTGAGAAAATATTAACTTCACATCTGTGTCTATGCACCGTTAAAAAGTAATAAGAATATTTCGGATGTCGATATATTTTGCCAAAAAAAAAAAATAAATTATCACAATAATTTTCATAACAGTAAAATTAAACAAATAATGAAGAGAATGTATTTAATCTAAACAAATTGTGAGTGACAAAAATAATTACCATGTGTTGGGCACATTTGGATCATTTTCTAATTGAAAGCACCTTTGCAAAGAAACTTTCAAAATAAATTGTCTTGGAAATTTCTTGAATGTAGGTCAAAGTCGAGTAAATTATACATGTAACCCTTCTGCTTCTTAAAAGTATCTAATTAGAAAGACGAAAAAAGATAAGATAACGAACATTGACCTTTATCAAAAGTTCGGTAAATCTAAACACACAATCTGTTGAGAGGGCATATATATGGAAATTCCAGATATGGGATCACGTGACTAGGAGTAGTAAAACATCTCCTGTAGACCTGTCACACCCACCGTGAACCCTCTGTATTAATCAGGTCAAATTAAATCGGAACATCTCTCAGCTGTCGATATCAATTTCAAAAACTAAGGTTTAAATTTGTATGAAACTAGGCGAACAAAATGCGATTCAATGAGAGGATATATACTGATCAACATGGTCATTATATCGATTACTGTAGATTCCTAATCATACACGAGAAATTAATTATCGCGCATGATCGCGAGAAGCATCGATCGCAAAACAAACTTTCTCGCTTTTATTTCCAGGTGCTGAAATGAAATTCATGTTAATTTTCTTGATCCACCGTCAAATCGCGAATTATTGTTCTCGCGATTTGACATGAAAGAGTAATTTTGTAAAAATAAGTTCTCGCCAAAAAAAAAAAAGGAATCTACAGTATAGAATTTAAGAAATGTGGATTTTGAACGAGGTTATTGAAAATCCTGTGACTTCAACATTTTTACCATAAGCCTGTCTGAGTTTGATATACTGATCGTACTCAGAAGATGCTCTGGAGTATTATTTAAGTTGAGAAATGTAAAATCCTTATCTACAGATGTTAGCAGGGTCTTACTACATAATTAAGGAAAGATGACGATGGTAAAGTCATATGGTTTATCAAACAATTCAGTCGTTAGTAGACCTTTATCAAATTTAACTGAGTAAAACGTACAGATACGAAGCAGATGTTAAGGATTCGAAGTGATGTCTTTATTTCAAGTTTAAATTCTGAAATACTGGTAAATCAAATTGATAAATGAATGAACTAAATAAATACATATGTACAGTGTACAATCTCGCGTATTATTGATTGATAGCACATCGTCCATATATAAAAATAAAGAACGGAATGCCAAAGAAAGTGTTCTCCTTTTCCATTTAGAAGTTTATGAATAAGGTCTGCTTCATTGGGATAGGATAAGCTGATAAAGAATCATAATTTATCTAGTGCTTTTAGGATTTCAATAATATGACCTCTTGACCGAACACTACAAACATGTAAATAATGTCTTTGAGGACCACAACAATTTATTTCAGCTTCAGAATCTTAATATAGAATCAGAGGGAGAGTATGAATTAAGTATTTTAAAATTTGTGGCCAATACCAGTGTACATATTACCGGTAATTGCAACAAAATATACAAACAAGTGCTTGTGATTTTATAAAATATATTTTGTTGAAAATTCACCAAATTAAAGGAAAGGAAAGTTTCGACATATTTTTATTTACGAAGCAGTTGCATTTAGTCTCAAAAAAGCCAAGTTTATAAATTTCAGTGAAGAACGTTTGGAAGTGTAGTAGATCCAACGACGTGATGATATAAAATAAGAAAAATTCAAATATAAGAAACATTATTTTTAGGAGCACGTTTATTTAAGGCAATCAAGGACAAATGATACATGAATAAACAAAACAAAAATGGATGCCTGGACCGGTATATATTTTTTACCTATTCTGTTCTAAATAATGAGAATTATAGATTTCTTAACTATCAGAAAAAAAAACTTTCGAAAGTGTTCAAAATTCTACGTTTCCACAACCATGCTTATATTTCTATACATATAGTTTTAAAAAAATGTCACTTAAAATCTTTTTATTGTTGACATTTGGATAAATCTTAAAATATATTCCGTTAACTATTTCATTTTCTTATAATAATTTATTTTAATAACATTTTTCTCAAAATAAACAAAGAAGTTGTAAACAAACATATTAACATTAATTACACTCATGCGCTCACCCTCTCACATTATTCAATGCATTGTTCACACTTTCGGATTCTTTCAAGCTTTCAAAATAATATAAAAACTGTCTTTTGCAAATCAACACAAATCAGTTTATGACATAACTGTTCTATAAATGCTACTTTATTATATAGCTAATAAGTAGTCTCTAATAAAATACTACCAAAAATCTAGAGAATTTTAGCGTTCAATATCTTGACGTTTTATTGAACGTTAAGTTTGTATTGCGTATGCGAGTACGCCCGAATCATTCCGAATACGAGCGTTCAATATCGAACTCCCCGTTGTAAACAAAAGTAAAGTCGTCTGATCAAATTCTCAGAGCTAAATTAAAGAAAGGAAGTGGCATTTAGGTAAGATGTAATTATTTTTTACAAAAAATTAAACTATTCATTAAAAATTTAGTGTGTATTAGACCCATTAAAAACTAAATAAGCAAATCATTGCGCTCAGTAAGGTCATCGGAATGATGCGATATTGAACGTCTTACAGGACAGGAGTTAATTTGAATACTGATGTTAAAAAATCATTAATTTGAGTTTTCCAGTTGGAATAATTATTATAAATTATGAGGAAATATTTTTACCGTATAAAAATAGGAGTAATTGAACTTATATTGGTGAATATTGGCACTCGATGGCTGTACAAATGCACTCGCAAGGACGTGCATTTGTACATCCAACTTATGTCAATATTCACCAATATAAGTTCAATAACCCTTAGGATATATAATTTTTAAATATTTTAAACATTCAATGAATATAAGAAAAAAAAGTGTATTGTAAAGTAAACAACCAATTCATAAATCTACTGAAAAAGAAAACACAATTCTCTCTGTTAACAAATTGATCGGCATCAACGAAATGACAATGATCATTTTGTTGTCATTTCATTTAAAGTATCTTGAAGAATTTTAATTATGCCTTCATCCTTTGCAATTTTTAAATAATCGGTAAGAATTTCTCTTGTAATGTTTAATTTAGTTCTATATGTTATAGACAAAAGATGCTTTACAAGGCGTCTATTGCAATGATCAATTGCAATACGAAGAACCGACCATCCTTGCTTCGTCTTCTCAGACAGATTTGCTTCGCAACCAAACAGAATATCAACGATTTTCTCCTCACTTCCATCCCCTTTCCTCTCAACCCCAATATAGTGTGCAGCCATCCATGATTGTGTTGTTGTCTTTTTATTTATTAGGTTTCGTTTCTGGAGATCATTATAAAATTTCTCAGTTACGTACCTGCAAAGTTCTACCTGTTTATGAGTGCATGATATGTGAAGTACAGTTTTCTCTTCCCCTGTCAGAGATGTAATGAGCATACCTTTTTCCTTCAGTAAACGAAGAACTTGTAAATTTCCACCCTTGCCAGCATAATGAATCGCATTCCATTTAAGATCATCGGTGTAATGCAGGAGATCTTCAAAATTTTCAATGATAAATCCCGCAACTTCAAGGTGTCCATACTCACAGGCTATGTGTAGAGTTGTTTTCTGTGTTGTTGTTTTAGCCATTATAAAGCTCTTGTTTTTTGATTTTAAAAGATCTAAAACGTTGACGTTATTTGCATACGCTGCATAATGAGCTATATTCCATCCACACTCATCATGTTTTCCATCTTGTATCATATATTCATTATTTATCATGCTTTCACAAAATTCGTCTTTGTTCCTCATAATTGCAATATCTAATATATTTAATCCGTTCTTTGTTTTTATGTTTAGATCAACATCATTTTGTCTTAGGAAATAAAACATATTTAAATCGCCGTGCCATGCAACCCAGTGGATTGGTTTAATTCCTTGACAGGTATCCAGTAACAGTTCCTTATGTTTAGTAATCAAGAACTCACTCATGTCTTTCTGTTCGTTTTTTATTGCGTAGTCAAGAACCGTCTGTCCTCGAAAACATTTAATATCGATCTTTACCTCACTGTTAGTTTGCATAATTTCTTCTAGTATTGCAATAGAACCTCCTTGGGCTGCATAATGTAATAGCGTACATCCATCTTCATCTCGTTGACATAAAATTTTATGTTTCCCTCGATCTTTGACTCTTGTTTTATTTAGATATTGAAATCCCACTAGTACTCCATTTACACATTGTCTTTTCAAAAGGATAAATAATTCTGAATCTTCAACTGTAAAATCGACGAATATTCCCTTGACCTCGTTCACTAGAAACAGATGTAATAGCAAACAAATTTAATTATTAATGATGTTGCATGAAACATCCTAAGATGATGCGAGATATCCGAAAGTTTGAGAAATAAAATATACACGAGTACTTATATAAAATATTTCAAAAATATCAATGGAAGAACGTTTTATCATATGAATGAATTTGAAAATTGAATTAACCAATATATAAATAAATCAGCAATGTTTTAAGCCGCAATCGTAAAGTAATGCCTCTGTTATAGTAAAAGAATTTTTAATTG
Source organism: Saccostrea cuccullata (assembly GCF_032062105.1). Classification (NCBI taxonomy): domain Eukaryota; kingdom Metazoa; phylum Mollusca; class Bivalvia; order Ostreida; family Ostreidae; genus Saccostrea; species Saccostrea cuccullata. Next base: position 10,222 of record NW_026926557.1, on the reverse strand, counting down.
TTTTTATCCTTTCAACTCTCACATGGGTATCACACCTCCATTAAGACACACATATAAACATACACAAAGTTAAACACATGTAAACGTTGTTTTAAGGTAGAAGAAAAGAGAAAAAAGGAGAGAGAGAGTAAGAAAGATAGAAAGAGGAGAAAAAAAGCAAAAAATATGTAGGGGCATAGTGTTTTTCCCTTTTCATTAGGGCCGGGTAATGATCATTATTCGTCTCTTGAAAAATTTACATGTACGCATGTACACATGATTTATATATCATATGCTCTGCAAGTTATTCTCAAACTCGATATATTTAATTTACATTGTTTCAAAACTTATATTTTCTTTCTCAAGATTCTTTCCACATTAATAGTTTTCAAAGTCGTTGTGCTTAGAACAAAAGGGTTTTTATAATTAGTGGAAAAACATCATTTTAGTAATCCGTGTAATCAAATTCTGCACATAATGGACATCCTTACTCTTATGTTCTTCAAATAATATTAGTATCCTTCAGAATTATACAGTCAATCTGATTGGTTTAGAGCAGGTCACGTGCAGGGAGACAACTCGTGATGTCTCCCTCACGCGCAGGGTGACAACTGTTATCTCCCTTCAGATGACAATGAAATAGCGTAAGCGAGTATGCAGGGTTACAACTGTGTTGTCGCCCTTTGAATGAAACAACAGTGGTTTAAGCGAGATAACTCCTATTTATAAGTACAATTGCTAAATATGCAGGATCGGTAAACAATAAATTCTAACGATGACGTCAAAGTTGTCTGTTGAAATATTTTGAAAGTATGGAATCGGAGCACAGAAGGAGAAAACAAGAGGTTTGATTACTTTTTTTCTACTCTATTCAATTGATAATTGTATTTTCTTCAGGATAATAAAATTGTTATGGACTGTTAAGTAGGGAGACATCACCAATTATCAGGTCTGATAATTGGTGATGTCTAATTCGTAATTTTTCATCAGATAATAGTGTCCATAGCTGTTTCCCACCCTAAAATTTGGATATACATGTATTGATGTATTGTGAAAAATTCAATAAAAAAAAATTCACATATATCTCAAATTCTTTGTAGGCGATGTCTTTGGACAAAATTATCTGAAGGAAAATTTTTAATATTTGTATGTATTTTTGATTGAAATAGTGTTACCAAGTTTGAATCGGAATAGATTAATCTTCTTATCCAACTTGATTTTAATGCTATTATAAACCCTGAATAATCTATCATTCTAAGGCCACTATCCCTGTAGTCTTGATTCTTGAATGATATTATAACCTTCTATATCATGAACTTTGCTTTCCCAATGAAAAAAAAAATAAAATTTCATCCTTGACTATTTTCTAATTTCTGATGGGGGATTAGGTACCATAAGTATTAAGTGAATTAATTTAGGAATAATCAATGTCTTTATTACAGTTTACCCACCAGTGGGCTTAATTTTCTTAATTTCCACTGATTTAATACCTTTTAAATCTCATTTCACCTTGAACTATAATTAAGATTAATCATGTCATTTAAATCTACAGAAAACTCAATCCCGAAAAGAACAAAAATTGTGATTTTCAAGTCTAACTTTCACTTGGCATGATGATATACATCCTTTGAAATTTTTATCCCACCATTCCATATCATTTTTATTTTTTTTTTTAATTTATTTTGAGCCCTGATAAGAATTCCATCCATTCAGGTTATCCATAAGAAATAAGTGATGTATCGTCTCCATATTGAGAAATCGTTATTGTAAAATTTCATCCAAGTAAAAAATCATATTGTAAAAATTATTGCAAAGAATTACTCAATCATGTTCTTAAAAATGGAGGAATTAACGTTTGTTCTGCTACAATCGTGTGTATGAAATATTTCTTGTTTGAAGGTCAATTAATTGTTTGGTTGACTACATTTAAACACACTTTTTATGATGTCTAGTTTCTTTAAGACATGTTCTTTTCATTCCAATATAAAACCTCCCTTAGTTTTCATTAAACCGGTAAATATCATGCATCATCCGAAAAATTTCTCACCTGATGAATTAGGAATATCTTTATAATGCCTGGTACCTTTTGAATTCCTTTTATCATGCAGATCTGCATGTGATAAAAGAAAATTTTATTATTGCATATTTGGCTAAAGATAAATATTTACACATTCTACAACGTTATTTAATAACTACCTCTGTCAAAAAACATCTTTGTTAGATCTACTATTTATTAAAAAAACATGTGTATGTAGAATGATATTCAAATTTAAAGTGAGTTACTTTAGGATGCCTAAATGAATATTGAATCAATGAAATGTTAAACAGTCATTCCAAAGAAATACATTTAGTTATCACTTTCATACACTGGAAGAAACCAATATTTGTATTTGTTTAAAAGTTATGAAAATAGGTTAAATTCCAAGGTCAAGGCCAAAAGTTAAACAGTTTTGGTAGTTAGAGGAAGGCCTTGCCAAAGAAATACACCTTTGAAATATTTAATCCACGGTACTTAGTGTTAAAACATTATGACCAAGGTTCCAAGTTAAAGTTTCTCAAAAGGAGGCCAAAGTAAAGGTCAAAGTGAGTAATATCAATGGAAGGCTTTATTAAAAGGAATGAGCCCATAAAAATGAAAGCCGTAATACTTACAGTTAAAAAACTATGGAAATAGATTTAAAAAAATCAATGTTTGTGAAGCTTTACGGTCAATGATTAGAAATAAACAAGATGTGTTTGTGAAATACTTAATATGCCCTCGTATGCCAACAAAGGTTAAAGTGGCAGTACGAAAGGTCTTATCAAAAACAGACTGTTAAAATTAGGATTTGGATATCTTTTTATGCTCATTAATGTATACACTTTCAGAAAATTACAGGTTTTGTATTAAGTAAATAATTCTGATTATTTCATTAAAAGTCTTAATAGTTATTTCTGGTCCATAAATATCTACTTTGCCACTTGTTTGAAGCTCACATTCCATGCTTTACACGCATGCGTGGTATTCATTTCCAACAAGAGTTTAACAGTTTTGGGCCAGGAAGGCTTGCCTGAGCAATACACCTTTGAAATATTTAATCCATGGTAATTAGTGTTCAAAAAGTCCAGGCGTTCATCATTTGAACAAACTAGAATCTACACTATTAAAAGGAAGATTCCATAAAAATATCACTAATTACAGTAGCTTTGAAATACTTGAAAAAAAGATTTTAAAAGATTTCCCTATATATCCCAATGATGTAAAACTTTGTGAAATACTTTTGTCCCCGTCTTGCCAACAAAGGTTAATGGCAGTACGGCGCAACAAAAACAGACTTTGAAATTTACTATGAGGATGAAATGCACATTAATTTCACTTTCCTGAAAATTACAGTGGTATATTACCCGGAGAAAAAATTCTGATTTTTCATTAAGATTTTTAATTATATATTCCTATGTAAAACTTTGCCACTTGTTTGAGGTTCACATTCCATGCTTTACATGCATGCGTAGTTTTTATATATAAAAAAAAAATGGTGGTACTCAAAGAATTTCGCAAGGAATACACCTGCAAAATATGAAAGCCAAAGCCCAGTGCAGTCAAAAGTTATGGGCAAAGTTAAAGTTTTTGCGGACAAACAGACAAACAACTAGACAGCTAGAGGGACGGACAGGGCAAAACTATATACTCAGGAATCTTGTATGAAGGGGGGGGGGGCAAATAAATGACTAATATCTTTACTTACCTTCACTGCGTCGATCTGTCAACATATTTCCGCTGGATTCCCTCAGTAATAGATCTGAATGGAAAAAAAAATTATTTTAGTATTCTATATTATAAAGATTATTTTCTACAATGTTAGAATTCTAAAGGTATACATGTAGTGTATGTGTTTTATTTCTTATACGATAAAACAGTCGCATGAACGTAAACCCCATTTCAATTGCAAGAAATAACATACAATTTTCTTTGTGTCTTTGTGCGTGATATGGCAATTTTGACATATTGTATCAAATATGAACGCCCTATCATATGTCATACAAAAATTATCACCTAAGTTGATTTTTTAAATAAGGTCAATCGTGATGGACAAAGTCAAGCGGTCAGAAATCATAGCATGCTTGGAAATATCCTGTCACATGTAATGTATATTGTTAAACATAAGAGCCCCATCTCTTCCCAATCAAAAATTATATGAAAAAAACTAACAATTTTGAAAAGTAATTCAAACGTCAAGATCAATATCACAAGATAAAATATAATAATGGAGTTAGATTCAAAATTTATGACAAAGGTTAAAGTCCACAAGATTTAATAAAAAAGTCCTATTTCAATTCATTCAGATTTTATGACAAAGGTTAAACTTTTAGAAAAGTAGCTTAAACTTCAAGGTAAAGGTCACGAGGTCAACAATCAAAGTGTTTTGGAAATGCATGTTTTAATATGAAAGCCCTATCTCTTTTAATCTCATTTAAAAGTTATGGCCACTTCAAAGTAATCTTTAATTTTTTAATAGGTCAAACATCAAGGTCAAAGTCACGGGCTAAAAAAATATAGCATAATTAGAAAGGTCTTTTCACAGGTAATATACATGTGTAATATGAAAGTCCTATCCCTTTTCATTGAAAAGATATGACCAAGGTTAAAGTCTTTAGCGGACGGACATGCTAAGAGACGAACGGACGAATGAGATTTAATGTCCCCTAGCTTTCGCAAAAGCGGGGTACAAAAATTTGAAAAGTATATTTTTGTGTAACAAAATTGATGCTTACATTTGCAGATTCAAAAGCATTTATTCTGATATCATTCTTCATACAATCAAATATTTAAACGAATTGTAAAGTAATTTGTTATATTTATATTAGGCCAAATTCTTTTACAATAATTATTATTCAGAAAAGACATGATAATCTTTTAAATATAAAAGCAGTCATTTGCACATAATTCTTTGCAAAGGAATATATCAAACTTAAGATATTTGATTTGAATTCAAAGGCATTTCATACATGAGAGGGTATACGTGCCTATATTTAGCATTCACCATGCATTTTAAATCTTGAATCGACTACGTTAAATACTTTTATGCTCAAACAAGTAATGCATTTAATTAAAAATTATTTGACTTTTGCATTTGAATAAGAACACTTTTTGATTTTGATTAAGCAGACAAGCATAAATTGAAATAATCAGCATGTGCCTCTGCGTGAAATTACAACATACTTGGTATAGGCTTGAATGTTTGTTTTTTTTTGGAAATTCAGATATCTTTAATAAAGTTTTTTATCACAAGAATACTTCAAACCTTTACAGTGCAATTTACAAGATAGTACATTTACTGATTACATTATACATGTACTATGTACAAGTACCAACATACAAATTATACTTTGGTCACTAACCTGTTGCTTCATTATCATCTGTAATCTGTTTACTGCAAATTGTAAATAATGCAAAGGATTCTGAAAAAAAATAAAAAAAGAACTTTTTAAATAGTGACGACAAACCAGTTAATTATATAGAAAAAATCATGTTTCTTTTTCGTTTGTTTCAATGTCTAGTATTTTGGACACTTATAATTATGATCAAATCTTAATATAGTTACATTCATGCTTTTGATTTGAGTATTCATTTTATTTTGTCACATAATTTTTCATCTCTATGAAAGTGTTTTGAGAACAAAAGTAGAAAATATAATGTTAAGCATAAGAATAATAAGAATAATAATTGTATTTCATCATTTTCATTGGAGGTTTCTGGTTGTAATTTTAAAATTGTGAGATATTCGTTGAAAAATAATGATATAATGAATTGTTCTACTTTAAATTAATTCACTTTGGAGATTTATGCATAAGGTGAACCCCTGAAAATGGGTATATGTGTCATGTTAATCATATATATATATATTATATATTTGATTCTTTCTGACTCGACCTGTTTAAACTGTTTTTATGTACATGTATTGCCTATTTTATTTTGATGTGCCATCTTTTTGCTAACTTTTTCAAAAGGTTGTCTTACAGATACTTTTTTCTATTTGTGCATAGGATTACGTAACTGCTAATCAAAGTTTGTCCCCTTCTTGTTTGTTAAATTGTTCACATTTATACCTCATTTTAATAAATATTTTCTCTCTATGAAAGTGTTTTATTTGACTTATACAAAACTACAAATTACATAAAATAAAATTATGAAGAGAATTAAAAGACATTCAAACTTTCATCATTTTCATGGGGTCGGTTGTATTTTAACTGAGATATTCGTTGATAAATAATGAAAAAATGAATTATTCCACTTTAAATTATTTCTCTTTGGTTTCTGCAATAAGATAACTAAAACACACAAATACATGAACAGGGCATAATCACAGACCCTTAAAAATTTCAAAGGTGGAATCATGTGCATAAAGACTGTTATCAGTACCCTCATTTTTATCTAACAAAATTACAAATTCTAGTATCGAAAGAAATAAATAACTTCAAACTTACTCTGTTTACGAATCCTCATACATAGGAAAAGAATTAACCAAGGTGCAATAACTAAAACACACAATACGATAATTATAGCAATAAAGACTGTAGAATCATTTTTATCTCTTGGTGACTGCTCTTTTGGACAGGTACACGTACAGTTTGCTTCTATTTTTTCTCTCCTAAAAATTCAAAAGTTTAAAAAATGAAATATGAGATTGAGGAGATAATATTGAAAAAAAAATTTTGTTTAATTTAAGATTTAAAAAAAGGCTATTGAAACAAAGACTCATTGAATATACATGTACATGATTGAAATTTATAGAAATTAAATGAAAACAGTTTTTTCTCTTAGAGCAATATAAAAGCGTTTTATTAATTCAAAGATAATTTAATATACTCTCATTGTAGATTTTGATGTCTCTATATAAAATGAAGTTAAAAAATATGCATAAGAAATATGTTAATCCCTATCAGTTATTAAATGTCATGTATGAGATTTTGAAATAATTTAAGTTTGTTTATATAAGATCAAATAATTTTGCGAATCTAGTACTCACGGCAGTTGCTCATAGTATCGCTTTTTCAAGCATCTAAGATCTGCTGTGAAACAGTTTTCAGCAAGCCTTAAACATGCTGGATCTGTAGGAGAAAAATGATGCGAAATCACCGATTTAATCTAAACGTCATTCTTCAAAGTATATATATTTTTTCTAGAATTTTAATTAAAGTACTAAGGACGTTGAAAACTTACACAGATACATTTCATTGCTGAAAAAGTCCTTTTCTGGACATCCGTAACTGAAATTGCCACACTTAACATGGTTCAGGATTCCAGTATAGGCCAGTTCCAAACAATTCCCTACAAATATGTACAGTTTTAATGTTTCTAACCAACCCTGCAATTTAGAATATAATGGTTAATATATAATTATCCTAAAAAAATTAAGTACCTTTTTGAAAAGGAATACGTCTTCCTAGAGGATAACAAAACTCTATAAGAGACGAGAAATTCTTATCAGGTACACAATGGTACCCATGTGTGTCGTTACAATTTCTCCTTACAGATGCATCAGCCCATTCTTTGGCATTCATTGGACATTTTTTTGTTGCACTGACTGGAAAATTGTAATCTAACGTGTCAACCATCTAAATGATAAGAACGTTGGGCATTAACATCAATGTATTAATTGCCTGTAAAAAAATAAATAAAAAATTATAGCAATCAAAGCGCACTTTACTGCAAAATTATATTTTGAAATGTATCTATATATAGCAGCATTTAATCATCTGCAGGCATGCTTAGGAAACTATCTTAGGACTAAGACATATCTAAAGACGGTCTTACGACATATCTTAGTCTTAAGTGAGGCCACAGAAGCTATCCTATCTTAGGAGACCTCCTAATCTTAGTCCTAACTTTAAGACGACTGCTGACATGTCTTAAGTCATATCTTAGGTGATTTTAAGAAGAGTTGATGTCAGTAAAACAGCTAAGAATATCTTTTGTGTTAATAAATCAAATATTCGTTGTAAATTAATGATTTCTTTAATGAACTCAATCAATTTATGAGCATTGTACCGTGTGAATGTATGCATTAGCCTGTACACACGAAAATTGATAGAACAGTTAATAAAAATGCACATGCACTCATTACAGGCACGTAGCAACGGGGTGGGGTGGGGGCAGGGGGCCTGACCCCTTACTTTTTTCCCCATATTTACTTTTTCGATTTGAAATGCTCATTGAAAGGCTGGTCGCCCCCCCCCCACTATATGTAATTGATATCAGGGAAATGTAGTGTTGAATTCTAAGAAATTGGTACTGAAAGAAGGTGACATTGAAAAATGTTGGCCTCTACCCCACCCCACCCCCATCCCCACGAAATAGGATTTTCGATTTGGGGTAATTTTCCTTTGGGGGGGGGGGGGGGGTGTCAACTTTTCCAGGTAAGTCAAAAAAAATTCTCTAGGCTGCCCCCCCCCCTCTACTTTCAAAAACGATGCTACGTGCCTGCATAAAATGACAGGTATGCATTTAAAGATTAAATCATTGAAAAAGATTTTGTCAAGCCCTTTCAAAAAAGATAAAAATATACAACCAATTGTTTTTTATTGGGGCAAAACGGAGGGATAAAAAATCTAAGTACATACTGGTCAGAATTTAATGCCTGTGTATTGCATCAATCTGTTGCATTTCTTGGTATTAGCCGGTGTAAATGATAAAGACAGCAGAGAAACAACACATATTTTGAAAAAAAAAATTAAAGTTTATACATGTAAGCGTGACTGCCTCTTCCTTTTTCCAGAGAGAGAGAGAGAGAGAGAGAGAGAGAGAGAGAGAGAGAGAGAGAGAGAGAGAGAGAGGTTGATCAACTACCAGAAAGGACGTTATGCCTTATTTCTTTTTTCTAAATTACTTATCCAATATTACAAATGAATATGAAAAAAATGTACTTATATATTGTTATGTAGCTCCGCTTTTCTGATTGTACACAAGTAGCTACAGTTGTATGTTATATTACATATTTTTTTTTACAGACAACTGGATAAAATGGACTAAACTGCTAAAGATATAATGTATGTAATAAAAATCGATTAAAATAATAGTTTAAATGAATTTAAAAAACATGCTTAAAAAATTAGTCTCGAATCCAATCATGTTTTTAAAAAAGAAGTAGGGACAAACCAACTAAAGAAAAACTCATATATGTTTTTAATAAGCAAGGAAAATAAAAACAGTAATCGTCTCCAAACTGCAATGAAAGTTTTTTTTTCACATTTATATATAGTTATACAAAACATGTATTCGCATATGGCTTTAACTGCAAGATTTTCTCGCACACTCTCTACATTAAGCGTAGTGAGGATGCGATCGGATAAAAAATTTATTCGATTGTTTTAAGTGAATTCTTCAAAGAACTAAAGGGAGCTCATCCCCAACACCCCCTCCCCTTACATCTACATATGATGGTAACTTGAAATACATGTAGGGACTTTTTGTAGTTCTTCGTTTACAAAAAAGAAAAATAAGAAAATGCCTAAGATGGAATATACGACATCTTAACTTAGGATATTCCTAAGATGCTTTCGTTTTACAACCCAAGACGTATCTTAAGATTTTCCTAAGATATGTCGTAAGAAATATCCCGAGACACGCCTTAAGATATATCTTAGGAATTTTCATAAGCATGCTTGCTGATTCACAACCACTCTCCCTCTCATTCAAAACATACACTGTATACACGTACATATATCTATGTTTAAATAACTACATGTAGTATGTGTATATTTTTTTCTTTATCTTAAAATACAAAGAAAATAATTAAAAGACGTTTCACTTATTACCAATAGCTATTTTATTCATCTATCAACTCGATAAATTCTAATGAAATTGGAATAAAATATACAATAAATTTTTTTTAACTTTCAAAGTCGTTAATTTAACAACACTTTAAAAAATGTGCTTACTTTGATTTTTTTATCGTCAATTTCCTACCTTGTGTTACAGTACATGTATACATTTGTTAATCATTTCCATGGGGGATTATTTCTGGCTATATTGATTCAATACGCAAAAGCATGCTTACATGTAAGTATGAACAATTTTTTATTCGAGGCAAGATATTGACAAATAAAATGTTGAATCAAAGAAATAAACATTAAATGTATTAAATGTCTTATTTAAAGCCCCAAATTTAACAAGATTTTTGGATGACTCAATGACCTTTGTAATGTTTATATCTTAAAATAGTCAATCAAATTTAAATGTTTTCCCACGTTTAGGAATTTGCCA